>NW_028066405.1:0-387 GCF_054177405.1 Leptonychotes weddellii
GTTAATCCCCATACATTACATCATTAGTTTTAGATGAAGTGTTCCATGATTCATTGTTTGTGCATAACACCCAGTGCTCCATGCAGAATGTGCCCTCCTCAATACCCACCACCAGGCTAACCCATCCTCCCACCCCCATCCCCTCTAGAACCCCCAGTTTGTTTTTCAGAGTCCATCGTCTCTCATGTTTCGTCCACCCCTCCGATTTCCCCCGCTTCATTCTTCCCCTCCCGCTACCTTCTTCTTCTTTTTTTTTTCTTAACATATATTGCATTATTTGTTTCAGAGGTACAGATCTGAGATTCAACAGTCTTGCACAATTCACAGCGCTTACCAGAGCACATACCCTCCCCAGTGTCTATGAGGGGTACTGTTTTTGAAGGGTCT
>NW_028066406.1:0-387 GCF_054177405.1 Leptonychotes weddellii
CACAAGCATCTATTAGACAACTTCTTTATGCCAGGTCTCCCCAACTTTCAAGGCGGTCACTGTACATCAGGTACAAAAGAAAACCAAATCTGTGCTGGGAGAGAAATCTCTCCCAATACCGTGATCGAGGTAGTCGCTAACATTTATTGAGCACTTACTGTGTACCAGGTACTGTTGCTAGGTACTTGGCAGGAAGTCTTTTTTTTTTTTTTTTTAAATACTCAAGACAACCTTATGAACTAGAGACTCTCTTTAGGCCTATTTTTCAGGAGAGGAAACTGAGACACAGAGAAGTAGCTTTTTATAGTCACAAAGCTGGTAAGTGGCAGAGTAGGGATTTGATCACACACCAAGCACAAAGAGGGGAGAGGTTGTTGGAGCGTGGAC
>NW_028066407.1:0-8073 GCF_054177405.1 Leptonychotes weddellii
GACATTGGGGAAGGTATGTGCTATGGTGAGCGCTGTGAATTGTACAAGACTGCTGAATCACAGATCTGTACCTCTGAAACAAATAATACATTATATGATAAAAAAAGAAGTAGAAGAAGAAGAAGGAGAAGAAGATAGCAGGAGGGGAAGAATGAAGGGGGGGAAATCGGAGGGGGCGATGAACCATGAGAGACGATGGACTCTGGAAAACAAACTGAGGGTTCTAGAGGGGAGGGGGGTGGGAGGATGGGTTAGTCTGGTGATGGGAATTAAAGAGGGCACGTTCTGCATGGAGCACTGGGTGTTATACACAAATAATGAATCATGGAACACTACATCAAAAACTAATGATGTAATGTATGGTGACTAACATAACATAATAAAAATTAATTAATTAATTAATTAATTTTAAAAAGCTTGTCTGTACCTTGCTGGGATTTGGCTAAGAATTCCATTAAACCTGTATTATCAATATGACAAGTGACATCTTCCCTATGTTGAGTCTTCCAATCCACAGACATGGCATATCTCTCCATTTATTTAAACCTTTTATTTCCTTCATCAGCATTTTGTGTTCTAGAATACCAGTCCTATACACATAATTATTTCATTTTTATTGTTCAGAGAATATAAATGATACTGTATTTTAAATTTGTTGTCCACATGTTCATTTTCAGTATATAGAAGTAAAATTGATTTTGGTATGATTAATATGCATCCTGCTACCTTACTGAATTCACTGATTAGTTCTAAGCATTCTCTGTAGATTCCTGAGGATTTTCTGTATAGTCAATTATGTCATCTGCAAAGACCATGTTATTTTCTTCCTTTCCAATTTGTATGCCTTTTATTTCCTTTTGTTGTCTTATTGCAGTGGCTAGAACCTCCAGATTTTTTTTTTTTTAAGATTTTATTTATTTGACAGAGAGAGACAGCAAGAGAGGGAACACAAGCAGGGGGAATGGGAGAGGGAGAAGCAGGCCTCCCAGAGAGCAGGGAGCCCGACGCGGGGCCCGATCCCAGGACCGCGGGATCATGACCCGAGCGGAAGGCAGACGCCCAATGACTGAGCCACCCAGGCGCCCCTAGAACCTCCAGAATTTTGCAAATGCTCTTTATCAAGGCGGTGAAATTCTCCTCTATTCTTATTTTTTTTAAGTTTTTTCATAAGTGGATTTTAAATATAACTCAAGGGTTTTTTCTTCATTGGTTGATATGATCATGTCATTGGTCTTCTTTAGCCTGTTAATATGGTGAATCTATGGTATCCATTGATTGGAAGACTCAACATTGGAAACATGTTGATTCTCCCCATTTGATAAATAAGTTTCACACAATTCCTATTATAATCCCAGCAGGACATAGACAAGCTTTGATTTCCAAATATTGTATCTTGCATCTCTGCAATAAACTCCACTTTGTCCATAACATATAATTCTCACATACTGCCGAATTCTGTTTACTAATTTTTATTTAAGACTTTTGCTTCTATATTCATGAAGGATATTGGTCTGTGGTTTTCTTTTCTGTATTGTTTTCTCTGGTTTTGATATCAAGGTAATATTATCTTCATAAAATGAACTAAATAAAATGTGTTCTAATCTCTTAATTTCTGGAAGAGATTGTGTGGAATTGATTTAAATATTTCTTGGGGGGAGTTTTTAAAATTATGACTTCAATTTCCTTAATAGTTATGGGTTATTCAAATCATTTATTTGATTATTTAAGTATTTCATATTGGGTGAGTTGTGGTTGTTAGTGTTTCCTGGAGGAGTGATCCATTCCATCTAAGTTGTAGAATTTATGTGCGTACAGTCATTCATAGTATTCCTTTATTATCCTTTGGATATTTGCAGTGTCTTGGTAATACCCCGTTTCATCACTGACCTTGGTCACTTGTCTTCTTTCTTTTTTTAATCTTTGTTGGTTTTCGTAGAGGTTTGTCAATTTTTTTAATTTAAATTCAGTTAATTAACATATAGTGTATTATTAGTTTTAGAGGTAGGGTTCAGTGATTCATCAGTCTTATATAACACCCAGTGCTCATTACATCCCATGACCTCCTTAATGTCCATTACCCAGTTACCCCATCAATTTTATCAATCTTTTCAAAAAAACAGTTCCTTGTTTCATTGATTTTCTCTATTGGCTTTTCCATTTTTAGTTTCATGGGTATTGGCTCTTACCTTTATTAATTCCTTCCTTCTGTTTACATCTGTTTTATTTTACTCTTTTTCTAGGTTCTTGTGATGGGAGGGTAGCTTTATTGACCTGAAGCTTCCTCTTTTCTGATGTTTGCATTTAGTGCTAAAAATTTCCCTCTCCTTGCTGCTTTAGCTGTGTCCTGTGAATTTTGATATACTGTTGTTTCATTCTTTTCAGTTAGTTTTTATTTCTTTGTTTGTTTGACTTCCCTTAAGACTTTCTCTTTTATCCACGAATTATTTATGTGTGTTGTTTAGTTTCCCAGTTTTTGGAGATTTTTCTATTAACTTTCTGCTATTGATTTCTAGTTTAATTCCATTGTGGCCAGAGTACATGCTATGATTTTTACTCTTTTAAATTTGTTGAGGTTTTTCCTGTGGCCCAGAGAATGATCTATATCGGTATATGTTCTGTGGACACATGGAAAAAATATGTATTCTGCTGTTGGTTGGATGTCAGCTGATGGTTATTGAGTTCTTCTATTTCCTTGCTGATGTTCTCTCCAATTGTTCTCTTGGTTGTTGAGAAAGGCGTGTTGAAATCTCCAACTATAATTATGAATTTGAGAATTTCCCTTTGAGTCTATCAGTTTTGATTCACACACTTTTCATTCTGTTGTCTGCTGCATACACACGTAGAATTTGCTATCTTTTCTTGATATATTTACATTTCTATCATTATATAATATCTACCTTTGTTCTGATAATTAGCTTAGCTCTGAAGTCTACCTTATCAGATATTAATATAGTCAATCCCATTGTCTTTTGATTAATGTTTCATGATCTATCTTTTTCCATCCTTTTACTTTCAACCTACCAATTTCATTATATTTGAAGTAAGTTTCTTAGTAGATAATATATAGGTGAGTCAAGTCTTTAATTCACTCTGCTAATCTTTATCTTTTAAATGATATATGTAGACCACTTACTTATAATGTAGTTTTTTATATTTTAGAATTTAAGTGTGCCATTTTGTGTTCTCTGTTTCTCTTGCTTTGTTCTTTTTCCTGCCATCCTGTGAGTTACTCAAACACTTTTAAAAATTCCATTGTGGTTTAGGTGTCATATTTTCAAACTGTGTACCTTTATACAGCTTTTTAAATGATTGCTCTATATTATATATATATATAATTTTATACCTGTCCATTGATATCATCATTTTACCAGTTTACTTTTTTATCAGTTTAAATGGAGTGTAGAAACCTTACCTCCTTTTACATGTTTATCCTCCCTTGTTTATAATTATCTTAAATAGTACCCTTACATACATTTAGAACTACATCAGTGTCTGACTTTTTGCTTCAATCTGCAAATATGATTTTAAAAAATTCAAGAGGAGAAGGAAAGTCTATTGTAATTACCCATATTTTTACTCATCATGTTCTTTCTTCCTTCCTTATGTTCCAATATTCCTTCTTTTATCCTTTTCTTTCTATTTAGAGTTTCCCTTAGCCATTTTTTTAGTCTGCTAGTGACAAATTCTCTTGGTTTTCTTTCATCTGAGAACGTCTTCATTTTTCCCTTCATTCCTGAAGCATATTTTTGCTGTTTATAGGGTTCTGGGTTGACAATTCCTTTCTTTCAGCACTTGAATCATATTGTGCTACTTCTTTCTTGGCTTCCATGATGTCTGATGAGAAATCTGCTGGTATTTCAATTGTTTTTCCTCTATAGGTAAGGTGTCATTTTTCTCTGGCTGCATTAAAGATTTTTTTTCTGTCTTTAGTTTTTAGAAGTTCTCAGAATTATGATGTGCTTTGGCATGGATTTTTGTTTGTTTGTTTTTCCTTAGGATTTGCTCAGCTTCCTGAATCTCTACATTTATGTCTCTTGCCAAATTTGGGAAGTTTTTAGTCATTATTTCTTCCAGTACTTTTTCAGCCCCACCCTTGTGATTTTGTCTCTCTAGGACTCCAGTAACAGGAGTGTTAGATCCCCCAGGTCCCAAATGCTCTGTTCTTTTTTCCCAGTCTATTTTTCTCTCTGTTGTTCATATGAGGGAATTTCTATTGTTCTAATCTTGAAGTGTACTGATTCTTTTCTCTGTCCCCTCTGCTCTGCTATTGAATCCATTTGTTGAGTGTTGGGTTTTTTAGGGGTTTTTATTATTATTACATTTTTCATTGGTTCTTTTTTATATCATCTATTTCTTTGCTAAGACATTCTGTTTCTTTACTTAGACTTTCTATTGTTCTCATTTGTTTCAAGCGTATTTATAATTGCTAGTTTAAGTATTTTAATTATGACTGCTTAAAATATTTGTTAGATAATTCTAGTATCTCTATCATCTGTTTTGGCATGCATTTACTGTCATTTTTAATTAAATTTTAGGTATTCCTAGTTCTTGGTATGATGAGTGATTGAAACCTGCACAGTTTTAGTATTATGTTAGGAGACTCTGGATCTCATTTAAACCTTCTGTTTTAGCTGTCTTTATTTAACTCTGATTCAGCAGAGCCACCTTCCTTCCTTCCTACCTATTTACTGTATTTATGTATTTATTGGCACATGGAGAATTAAAATGAATAATTAAAACAAAGAGATTTCATATACTCCCCACCCACCCCCACCCTCCCACCCCCTCTCTGTGAAAGCCCAGCAGTTTGGAGGGGAATGGCCCAACCTTTAGCTTCAGAGGTTAGTGTCATTTGGTCTAAGCCATTCAGAGTGGCTCCTCAGCCCTCATCATCATTAGTGATTTGGGAATGGGCACACAAATGTTCCCTGGGCCTTAGCTATAGTTCAAGGACAAGCAATGTCACAAGTAGGCCCAGTCAAGCTAAAGCAAAGCATCCTCCATCTCTGGAGATGGCTGAGGAAGCATGCAGCCATGACTGCTGCCAGCAGAAGTTCATGACCTTGAAAGAAGTCATCTGAGGACAAATCAAACATGGAGAACAGAGAATCAAAGTCAAAACCCTAATTCATCACACTCAGAGCCCACACTATGCAGGACTTTTCAGTTATTTCAATCAATAAATTGGTAGTTCTTAGCCTGGCTGCCCTTTAGATTCTTCTGGGAAGGTCACGGATACTTGAAACTCATCCCAAAAAGTCTTAAGTGTTCTGAGTTGGGACCCTGGCAGTCGTATTTTTAAAAAGCTCTCCAGGTGATTCTAATGTGCCACAAGGGTTCTGAACCACTTCAACAAATCCTCTTTGTTGTTGATGACTATTCAAGTAGGGTTATCCTTACCAGCTCTTGAAAGCATTCTAACTCCATGTTTCCAATGTGCATAAAACTCCATGTTTAAACGTGCATAAAAATCAGTTGATAATTTTTTTAATTTAATTTAATTTTATTACGTTATGTTATATTAGTCACCATACATTACATCATTAGTTTTTGATGTAGTGTTCCATGATTCATCGTTTGCATATAACACCCAGTGCTCCATGCAGTATGTGCCCTCCTTAGATCCTGATTCATAGCTCTATAGTGGGAATTAGTTTGCTAGGGCTACTGCAACAAAATACCACAAGCTGGGTGGCTTAAATAAATGTATTCAAAATCCTGGAGTTGAGATGTACAAGATCAAGGTGTTGGCAGTGCTGGTTTCTTCTGAAGGCTCTGAGACAAGGGTTTGTCCCAAGCTTCTCTCCTTAGTTTATGGATGGAATCTTCCCTCAATGCAAATTTCCAAAATCCTGTCCAAATTTCCCCTTTTAATAAGGACACCAGTCATTTTGGGTTGGAGCCTACTGTAATGACCTTATTTTAACTTGATTACTTCTGTAAAGACTGTATTTCCAAAGGACATATCACTGGGGATTAGGCCTTCATATACAAATTTTGGTGAGACACAATTCAGCCCAAACCAGGGGGGATTAATAATGTGGATTTCTAACAAACCCCTAGGTGACACTAATATTCCCAGTCCATGGATCCCACTTTGAATAGCAAGGTTCAATTGATATGTTTCCTAGGCATAAGTCTGGGTGGAATTGAAGCCTTCCTATTCTAGCTGAATGACCTTGAAACTACCTAAGGGATAACCAACTGATGGGCAGAGTGCTAGAAATGGATTACTGGTCATAGCTATGGCATGAATTAATTTAAGAACATGTGTACAAGAGACCACCCTACTCATAGAGGACCTCCAAGACAGACTAAGGGTGGGGGGTACTTTAAATAACTAAGCACACATATACATTACACCAAAAAGTCATAAATAATTTTCTCTTGCTGGCTTTAAAAGTAAGTAATACGTTTACAAAATTGTCTTTTTTACATAAATTTTCTAAATTTTAAAAAATATTTATGTATTACATTAATAAGCAGGAAAAGGAAAAAATGTTTTTAAAAGAATTATACTTAAGTAAAAATTAAACAGGAGGGGGAAAAGATGGCGGAGGAGTAGGGGACCCTATTCCAACTGGTCCCCGGAATTGAGCTGGATATCTACCAGACCACTCTGAACACCCACAAAATCAGCCTGAGATGTAAGAAGATAGATCTGGATCTCTACAAACGATATCACAGGCGGTTGGGAGCCATGATTCTGCAGGCAGATATCGGAGGATAACTGGCAGGGGGAGGGAGCCTGGCCATGGGGATCCTACACCGCCAATGAGCGACAGCCTCCCACGCTGGGGACAGAGCACAGACTCACAGACCAGTAGTGGTGGGGAAAGGACTTCAGGGCAGCCCCCTGGAGGGAAACCCTGAGCAGCGGGGCCTCATGTGCAAACTGGGGGTGGCTGGCGGTTTTAAAAGCACAAAGGGCAGAGACGTGCCCCGACCTGGAGGTTAGGACTGCAAGCGCTGCTGAGGGGCACACAACCCAGGACGCTGCAGTTTATAGCAGCACAGACAGAAACAGAGATAGTGTGGCCTGGAGAGCTCACTGAAGAACAGTCTGCAATCTCTCTGCTCTGAGGCAGAGGGTTGGAAATGGTCTCTTCTGCTCTGACTCTCGGAAGAGATGCAGAAAGCTGCCAGGGAAAGCCGCCAGAAAACAAAAGCCCCCCAAAAACAGTTTTCACTGAGCCCATCCCCCACCACAGGGGGCAGGGCAACTCTGCCCAAACAGGGCTTCCTGAGCAACAGCACAGCAAGCCCCTCCCCCAGAAGACAGGCTGGGAAAATAAGAAGCAGACAGCCCTAAGGTCCCTAGAAAACAGGTGCATCTTGCTTGGGTTGTGGTCAATAATTTGGACTCTATAAATTCCCTCAAACACCCTTCAACAGAATGACTAGGAGGAGGTACCCCCAAAATAGGATAGACTCAGAGACTATGACTTATGCCACAGATTTACAAATGGATTCAGATATAACCAAGATGTCAGAGATGGAATTCAGGCTAGCAATTGTGAAGACAATAGCTAGAACGGAGAAATTGATTAATGGCAACATAGAGTCTCTAAGGGCAGAAATGAAAGCTGAATTGGCAGAACTTAAAACTGCTATCAATGAGATCCAATCTAATCTAGATAATCTAACAGCTAGGGTAAGCAAGGCAGAAGAACAAATTAGTGACCTGGAAGACCAATTAATAGACAAGAAGGGAAAAGAGGAGGATGGGAAAAAGAACTCAGAATCCATGAAAATAGAATCAGAGAAATAAGTGACACCATGAAACGTTCCAATGTCAGAATTATTGGGATCCCTGAGGGGGTGGAGAGAGAGGACCAGAAGAAATATTTGAGCAAATCGTAGCTGAGAACTTCCCTAATGTGGGGAATGAAACAAACATTCATGTCCTAGAGGCAGAGAGGACCCGTCCCAAGATCAAGGAAAACAGGCCAACACCCCGGCATGTAATAGTAAAACTCACAAATCTTAGAACCAAGGAAACCGTCTTAAGGGAAGTTAGGGGGAAGAGATTCCTTACGTACAGAGGAAGGAACATCAGAATAACATCAGACC
>NW_028066408.1:0-387 GCF_054177405.1 Leptonychotes weddellii
GGTGCCTGGGTGGCTCAGTCGTTAAGCGTCTGCCTTCGGCTCAGGTCATGATCCCAGGGTCCTGGGATCGAGTCCCACATCGGGCTCCCTCCTCGGGGGGAAGCCTACTTCTCCCTCTCCCCCTCCCGCTGCTTGTGTTCCTGCTCTCGCTATCTCTGTCTCTGTCAAATAAATAAATAAAATCTTTAAAAAAAAAAAAGATGGTTAACATACTTTCCCTTCCTCCTTAAATAAGAGTATTTTTCCTGATACTCAGAATCATCTAACAAAATCAATTAGATATTTCCTACATATTAATTTTATAACTGTAATACAGTGATGCCCTCATTAAATGATGAAGACTAGGGTGCCTGGGTGGCTCAGTCAATTAAGCATCCAACTCTTGAT
>NW_028066409.1:0-387 GCF_054177405.1 Leptonychotes weddellii
GGTGTGTGTGTGTGTGCGTGTGTGTGTGTGTGTAGAGAGAGAGAGATGATAAAGATACAGATATGAATTAGATTAGGTAGATGATAAATAATAGGTAGGTAGGTAGATTAGATGGATGGATAGATGATAGATATCATCTCTTTATTTATCTATTATCCATCCATCCATCCATGCATCCATCCATCGTATATCTATGTATATATGTATCTATCCATCTGTCTATCCATCTATCATCTATCTACCTATGCATCTACCTACCTATCATATCTATCTACCTATATGTCTATGTATCTATCATCTATCCGTCCATCTGTCCATCCATCTATCCCTATATCCTCTATCTATCTATCCATCCATCCATCCATTCATTCATCTATCCATCACCTA
>NW_028066410.1:0-387 GCF_054177405.1 Leptonychotes weddellii
CCTGGGTGGCTCAGTTAGTTAAGCCTCTGCCTTCGGCTCAAGTCATGATCTCCGGGTCCTGGGATCGAGCCCCACATTGGGCTCCCTGTTCAGTGGGGAGCCTGCTTCTCCCTCTCCCTCTGCCTCTCTCCCTGCTCATGTTCGCTCTCTCTCTATCTCTGTGTCTCAAATGAATAAATAAAATCTTTAAAAAAAAAAGAAAATATATATAAAGTACTTAATATACATGTAGGCACACACATACATACAAAGTGCCAAGTATGCTGTAAGCACTCATTATTATTATTATCATATGCCTTTGAGAAATACCTTTCTTCCTGTTGATATCATAGCCACCTTTCTCCAAATTGCTCTACTTCCTGAGCCCCAAACTTCTCTGCTCCTTTC
>NW_028066411.1:0-387 GCF_054177405.1 Leptonychotes weddellii
TTGTCTGGTCCCAGGAATTCAACTGGATAGGGATCAAACCATTCTGAACACCTATGAACTCAACAGGAGATCGAAGAAAAGAATAGCAACAACTCTTTGGAAAGTAGGACGTGAGGAGAAGTGAATCCGAGGCGATACTCGGGAGGATAGACAGCGGGGGAGTGGGCGTCCGTCGGCCGCTTCTGGCAAGTGACAGAGCTGCGGAGCACCAAATCGGAACTTTTAGAAGTCGGCTCTGCTGAGGGACGTCACTCTGGTGGCTAAGTGGGGGGTGGAACCCTCATGGGACAGTGTGGTCTCAGGACCCTCGGGGTCACAGGAAGACCGGGGGTGCCTGAGTGTGGCAGAGCTCCCAGGTAACGGAGCGGGGAGGCCGGCTGCAGAGGC
>NW_028066412.1:0-387 GCF_054177405.1 Leptonychotes weddellii
GCGCCTGGGTGGCTCAGATGGTTAAGCCTCTGCCTTCGGCTCAGGTCATGATCCTGGAGTCCCGGGATCGAGTCCCGCATCGGGCTCCCTGCTTGGCGGGGAGTCTGCTTCTCCTCCCTCTGACCCTCCTCCCTCTCCTGCTCTCTGTCTCTCGTTCTCTCTCTCTCAAATAAATAAATAAAATCTTTAAAAAAAAAAATAAATAAATAAATAAATAAATTACTTGATAAAAGGTATTTTCTTCCAGAGTTTAAAGATTTGGTTTTGTTTTTTTTTTCTAAAAGAGATGCCTTCTGAAATATTCCTTCTCCCTTCATTAAAATATATTTCTCAATGCATTCAGAAAACTCCAAATCATACCTAGTTGAAATGTGCAGTTCCAAAATA
>NW_028066413.1:0-387 GCF_054177405.1 Leptonychotes weddellii
TGCTAGGAATAAAACAAAACTGCATGCTAATATAGAGTTTCTCTCCTGTGTCCACGCTTCCCCTCATCCCTGGGATTTATCATAGTCAATTTAAAAAGTTCACCTCCAGAGCCGAATTTTGGTTGAGAAAGCTGGACTTCTTCATGATATTTTTTTTTTAAATCTCCTACTGATTTCCTAGGACATGTCATATAGTTCCTGCTCTAAATATGTTCTCTTCAAGTCTCCAATTTTATTCACAAAAGATTACCGTGCCCTGTATGTACAAAAAGAGATAGGACTTCCACATGGGTCTCCATGTGCCCTTTTCTTAAATCATGTACAGAAAGGCCATGAATTGTTCCTATTATTTTTTCTGAAGCTGTCTCTTGGATCCACAATAATATA
>NW_028066414.1:0-387 GCF_054177405.1 Leptonychotes weddellii
TGGTTAAGCGTCTGACTCTTGATTTTGGCTCAAGTCATGATCTCGGAGTCACAGGATTGAGCCCTGCATCAGGCTCCCTGCACTCAGCCTGGAGTCTGCCTGAGATTCTGCCCCTCCCCCCCACTTTCTCTCTCTCTAAAACAAATAAACAAAAATCTTTAAAAAATATATATTAAAACAAACAAAAAAAACAAAGAAAAGCAACACAGTACGACAGCCGGCACAAAGCTGAGATCGTGCAGAGACACAGAGAAGGTCGGCTCCAAGGATCCTCCACAAGCCACTCAGTTTCAGAGTTAAAGATCACAGGGGCGCCTGGGTCGCTCAGTCAGTTAAGCGTCTGCCTTCGGCTCAGGTCATGATCCCAGGGGCCTGGGATCGAGCCCC
>NW_028066415.1:0-387 GCF_054177405.1 Leptonychotes weddellii
CAATTACCTGTGTTGGATTAAATGTGGGGGAATTTGACAACACTTTGAACTTATCCCAGCACTCTTAGAGAGGGCAGTAATATTTACACATGGATCACTGGATTATATGCAGGAGTTGGTTGGCTATTGTGTTAACATGTAGGGATCCCCTTTTCCCCCTTTAACCCCCAGATTTAACTACTTTCTGGAAAGGCTACTCTAGCAATTGGCTATTAGGCAATTCAGTTCTAGCTGAGGATGTTTTACCTTTTTTTTTGATAGCAGTTGTGGGTACTAATAGAAAATGAACAAGGCTGGGGAGCCTGGGTTTCTCAGACGGTTAAGTGTCTGCCTTCGGCTCAAGTCATGATCCCGGGGTCCTGGGATGGAGCCCCGCATTGGGCTCCC
>NW_028066416.1:0-387 GCF_054177405.1 Leptonychotes weddellii
GGGACTCGATCCCGGGACTCCAGGATCATGACCTGAGCCGAAGGCAGTCGCTTAACCAACTGAGCCACCCAGGCGCCCTATCTCAGAATGTTTTCATTTTGCTTTCATTCCTGAAGTATTCCTAGTGGGAACAAATTATGGATTGACAGTCCTTGTGTATTTACAATTTTAAGATTTTTTTTTCCACAGTCGTCTTACCTCCATGGTTTCTGATGGCAAATCCAAGATCTTTTGAATCATTGTTCCACTGTATGTAATATGCCATTTTTTTTCTAGCTCTTTTTAACATTTTTCCATTGTCTTTGATTTTCAGTAGCTTGGTTACATGCGTGTAGTCATGGTTTTCTTTGAGTTTATCATGTTGGGAATTCTTTGAGCTTTTTTAAT
>NW_028066417.1:0-387 GCF_054177405.1 Leptonychotes weddellii
GGCGCCTGGGTGGCTCAGTTGGTTAAGCGACTGCCTTCGGCTCAGGTCATGATCCTGGAGTCCCGGGATCGAGTCCCGCATCGGGCTCCCTGCTCGGCGGGGAGTCTGCTTCTCCCTCTGACCCTCCTCCCTCTCATGCTCTCTGTCTCTCATTCTCTCTCTCTCAAATAAATAAATAAAATCTTTAAAAAAAAAAAATCTAACAAGAGTACATAGTTGTTCTAGATGCTTACAGAAAGCAAAGCTAAGAAAAACATAAATTATTGGGAACCAGATTTAGGGCTCAAACTTAAGAAAATGTTTCTAATATGCAGATCTGTCCAATAATGCAACTGACTGGGGAGGGAGTGAACTCCCCATCATTAGAGGTAGCCAAGCAAAGACTGA
>NW_028066418.1:0-8073 GCF_054177405.1 Leptonychotes weddellii
AAGAAAAAAAAAAGAAAAAGAAAAAGATAAAAACAAACAAAAACAGAACAAAACAAAAAAAAACAGAATATGATCAAATATGATCAGGCTGGTGCATAGATCAGTGCCACACACTAGATTTTGGGTGTATTTTGGTCTTTTAGAAAAAATTCCCTCCCAAAATTTTAAAGAAAGAAAAACTTATATATGTACAAAAATAAGGGTTGATATGATGAAGGGATGGAGTATGACTGTAAAGATGAAAATTATAAAAAATTTTATAAAAGGAATTGATAAGAAGTTGTTTGAAAAAAGAAGGGGATTTAAAAAAAAAAGAAAAAAAAAGGGAGAGAATGTCATCAGGCAGCAGACTAGAACAAAGCCATACACTAGAGGTTTAGGGTATATTTTGATCTGTTAGAAGAAACTGTATCTCAGTATTTTAAAGAGAGAACAACTCATATATATATATGCCAAAAATAAGGGTAACTACTATGAAGGGATAGAATATGACTCTAAAAATGAAAAATAAAAATGTTTTTTAAAGAAGGGATTGATAAGATGTTGGTTGAAAAAGGGAAAAAGAAAAATTTAAAAAAAAAAAGACAGTTAAAAAAACAAATTAACTTTGAAAGACTGAAGAATCATGGTAAAAGCCATGGATTCTATGTGCATTATTCCCCTAGTGCTGAAGTTCTGCTGTTCTTATTGATCAGTAAACTTGGTCTTGGCTGGCTGTTCTTGCTGATCTTCTGGTGGAGGGGCCTGTTGCCGTGGTTCCCAAATGTCTTTGCCAGAGGCGGAATTGCCCTGCCCTTGCCAGTCTGGGCTAAGTAATCTGCTGGGGTTTGCTCTCGGGAGCTTTTGTTCCATGCAAGCTTTCAGTATAGCTTGGAGGAGGAGAGTGAAAGGGCAGCCTCCCAATCTCCACCCCAGAGGAGCTGAGAACTCAGGGCCCTGCTCCTCAGTGAGCCCCAGAGAAAAGCAGTCAATCACTCCTGTCTCCCTGGTCTCCGGTCACACTCTGTGCTCACCCAGCCTGTGACCAAGCATTTCTATCTCTGGCACCCGACTCGCTGTGGAGTCTCTAAACCCAGCAGATCCCTGCAGTGCGCTCCCGCGCTGCTCCTCCCGAGGGAGGAAGGTAAGTCTTCCCGGATCTGCCACTTGTTGGGTCCCTGCTGGAGGAGCAGTGGCCCGACTGTGCCGCCGATCACGGTTTATAGCAACCCCGAGTTGAGAGCCTGCGCCTTGGCTCCGTCTCTGCAGCTGGCTTCCCATTCCCATACCTGGGAGCTCTGCCGCACTCAGGCACCCCCGGTCTTTCTGTGACCCTGAGGGTACTGAGACCACACTGTCCCATGACACCCCCCACTTAGCCACTGGAGTGACGTCCCTCAGTGGAGCCGACTTCTAAAAGTTCTGATTTTGTGCTCCGCGTCTCTTATCACTTGCCAGAAGCGGCCGATAGAGGCCCCCTCCCCCGCTGCCTATCCTCCCGAATATCGCCTCGGATTCACTTCTCCGCACGTCCTACCTTCCAGAAAGTGGTCGCTTTTCTGTTCAGAGAGTTGTTGCTATTCTTTTCTTCGATCTCCTGTTGAGTTTGGAGGTGTTCAGAATGGTTTGATCCCTATCCAGCTGAATTCCTGAGACCAGATGAAATCCAGGTCTCCTACCAAGAATGTAGGAATTACATCAACTAAAAGCAATAGGAGGTGGAAGAAGAAATTTAGATTTGTAAAGTAATGTTATATCCTAGGATCAGAATGGGAGTGTGAAATGTATGCAGTAAACAACCTGGCTAGAAATGTAAAGTTTCTGCCACAAACATATAAATAGCTCTCTTGCTCTGGGGGTCAGAGAGTTGGAATGTGGAAAGTGTTTTTTTTTCCCCCTAAAGGGCATCCAGTTGTAATTCAAAAGATTTTAAAATGTAAATATGGACTCTGTAATCAGACCTGCATTTAAATTCCATCTCTCTAGTGTGTGACATTAAACAAATTCTTTATGACTTCAGTTTCCTAATCTGTGAAATGGGGATAAAAACAGAAACCACTTCATATGGCTGTATGTAGAGTGCTTCACATATTGTCTCGTACATGGCAAACATACCATAATGGTCACTGCTCCAATAATAGCATTATCAATAATATTAGCAATCATAATAATGGTAATACATGTAATAGTTAAAATTCTAGTGTGAAAAGATTGTTCCTTTTCTTTTTTTAAAGTGCATCAAGTTGCTTTTATTCATCCTCTAACTTTGCGGAATTCTAATTAACTGAAGTCCTTTGCAGAGCTAAGATAGTTCTACCGTAATTAACCATGATTGAGTTGAATGAGGGTTCCCCTTGAGATGTGTCTGCATTGGACCATCATCATCTCCTAAACTGGTACCCTGTAATACCGTTTCTGGCATTGAATGAATGTTATTCAGGCTCAGTTTTCATGCCTCCATTTTGGGGATTTCTAATTTTTTTTAAATTTTTAATTAAAATGAATTTTTTTTTTTAAATAAAGGAGCCAAGTGATCCAAAGCCTGGAAGAGTTTACTATCTGTTTCTTGTTCTCTTGTCTTGAAATGTCCTTTCTACTTTGTTCTCCTACAACCTGTCCATCTGGTTAATCCCTATCTTTAAATCTTAGTTGAAGAACTACTTCCTTTAAGAAGCCTTTCTTATTCTATATAGTTGGATTATATTTCTCTCATCTGTTTGCCTGTATCATTGCACTTATTTACCCTAGATTTTAACCATTTATTTGTATACCACTCTCTTTAGATTCTGAGTTCTTTGAAGACAACGTATTTAATATCTATATCTTGGGTAGATGGCAGAATCTCAGTAAATGTAGAGTTAAGAAACTTTATAGCAAAAATAGAGGTCAAAGCAGAAACTACTGTTGCCAATAAGCATATAAAAAAGTACTTGATATAATTTCTTATCAGAGAAATGGAAATTCGAATCCCAATGAGATACCCAGGCATACCTACCAAAATGGCTAATATGAAAAAGTCTAACCATACCAAATTTTAGATAAGAGGTAGAGAAATGGAGCTTTTATTCACTGCTGGTGGGAGTGTAAGTTGGTTTGGCCAGTTGGGACACTGTTTGGTAGTACTTATGAAAGCTGAACATATATCTACCTAATGATTCAGCAATTTCACTTCTAGGTATATACCCAAGAGGAATGAATGCATGTGCCTACCAAAAGGCAGTATAAGAATGTTCATAGTATCTTTATTCATAATAGTCCCCAAATGGAAGTACCACAAATATTCATCAATAGAAGGATGGATAAGCAAACAATGGTATATTCTAACAGTAATAGAAAAGCATAAACTCCTTACAAAAGGAGTTCAACAACATGGATCACTCCTAAAAAAATTGTGTTGAAGGCAAAAAGCCAGACAAAAGAGTGGTTACTAATAGGATTTTATTTATATAAAATTCAAGAATAGGCCAAAGTAATCTCTGGTGATAATTGTGATAAAGTCACAATAATTGTTCTCTCTAGAGGAAGGATATAACAGGGAAGGGGGGTGGAGGAACTTTTTGGGGGTGATGAATGTTATATATCTTGATTTAAGTGGTGCTTACATAGCTTATACATATACAAAAATCCATCAAGCTGTACACTAAGATTGGGACACTTTATTATACATAAATTATCTTTAAAAAACTAAAAAATCATCCAGAATTCTAAAGCTCTAATAAATAAACTTAAATTTTTCCATATTTGTTTGCAGTTCTTGTTCATTCACTAAGTTGTGTATATTTCAATAAGTCTTCTAAATATATTTCACTCCAAAATGGTTAGATTTGGTAAACCAACCCCTTATACAGATACTCTAGAATGATATCAGCAGGAATGGCAGAATAAGGACCTACAAAAGTCCTCTCCTCTATAAAGCTGTAAGAACTTTGACCAAAAAAAAAAAAAATTGTCATAATCAACCTGTTCTGAACTCTGGAAATTAACCAAAGGCTTGTAACAATCTCAGGAGTATTTATTTAAGATGACTGGCTGAATCTTAGTAAAAACAGTGAGCTTTGTAGCATTTTAATTTGCTTTACACCCATCCCCTTCTCCCTAGCCATGTAGTAGCCTTCCAAACCAATTCTCTTGTAATTATGGTGAAAACCCTCAGCCTAGCAGCCTCTGGAGAAGGAGACAGAACTCTGGAGGAGGGATTAGAGCTCTTCCAAAGCCCAATTCTCATGTAACTGTCATTATTTGACTTGTTGGGCAGTTCCCTAAACAATTTCTACTTTTAGAACTTGCCTTTATTTGACCTAACTCAGACTTCAGCCCATGCCAATGTAGCCTTTTTTACGGAGCATTTATCAAAAACATTCAGTTCCAATTGCATAATATTACAGCTGCCTGAGGTGATAATAACATTTGGGAGAAACCACAAGATGATCAAAAAACTTAAAAGGAAAACTTAGAAATAAGATGTCACAGAGAGCTTAAAAGGCTTGACATACTCCTGAGGATCTAGAATGCTATGTACATCTGAAGGGCTATGGGCATGCCCACAAAAGACCCGAGAAAGCTATAAGCACTAACCTCTAGCTGACCTTGAGATCCATGAAAGTAGGAAGTGGAGGCTAAGGCAATATAGTAAACTGCCTGCCTGTGTATCAAAGGAATGCCCCAACATACACACAGAGCTACTCAGTAAAGGCTATGGACTTTAAAGAATTTAGGGAAATATCTGTCCAATAATTAACTAACCACTAAGCTACCTGAACAGAGTCTTCAGTGGTCACCCGTCTCAAAGAATGACTGACCCTAAGAATTAGCTCAGAAAAGACACTAAATAAACTAAAAGCAGTAGCAATAACAAACATCTACAACAAACCCTGGAGAGAGAGGAATCTGATTTCCACAGTTGCCACATTATATTATTTAGAATATCTAGTTAAAAAAAAGAGAAACATGCAAAGAAACTAAAAGTATGGCCCATACACAGGGAAAAAAGCAGTAAATTTTCTCTGAGGGCCCCAGACATTGGAGATACTAGACAAAGACTTTAATTCAGCTATTTTAAATATATCCAAAGAACTAAGGGAAACCATGTCTAAAATTTTTTTTAAAAATATGAGTGTGATAGAGACTATGAATTAAGAGAAGTTTATGCAAGAGAACTACACAGAAATTTTGATGTATAATAACTGAAATAAAAATAATTCATTATAAGAAGTTAACAGTTGATTTGAACAGGTGGAAGAAAGAATCGGTGAACTTAAAGATAGCAATGATCTGTCTGATGGGACAGAAAGAAACAGAATGAAGAAAAATGAGCACATTCTCACATACCTTTGAGACATCATTAAGTGTATCTACATTTGCATATGGGAGTCACAGAAGAAGAAGAGAGAATGGAGCAAAATATAAATATATATTTGAAGGAGTTTGGTTGAAATATTCCTAAATTTGATAAAAAAAATATTTAGTATATTCATCCAGGGTGTTCAACAAACTCCCAGTAGGATAAGCTCAAAAAGATCCACACCTAGGTACAATATAATTAAACTAGAAGGACAAAGACAATGAGGAAATCTTTGAAAGCAGCAAGGGGGATGTGACTTACCATGTGAAAGGATTTCCATTGAGAATGACAGCTGATTTCTCAACAATCCTTGAGACCTGAAGGCAGTGAGAGACCAAATTCAGAGTACTCAAGACAAACAAACAAACAAAATACAAAGCCCTATTAACCAAGAATTCTGTGTCTTGTAAACCTATCCTTCAAAATGAATGAGAAATTAAAACATTCCCGGGTAAGCAAAAACAGAGAGAATTAGTCACTAGCAGACCTACATGAAGTACTGAAAGAAGTCTTTCATCACTGAAAGGGCAGTACATAGTAATTCAAATCCATGTGAAAAAATAAAGATACCAATAAATGTAACTACATAGATAAATCTAAAAGCCAGTGTAAATGTACTTTTTGTTTGTAACTCTTTTCTTCTTCCATGTGATTTTTAAAATAACTGTATAAAACAATCTTTATAAATCTGTTGATGGGCATATGACATATGTTGTAATTTTTACAACAGTAATAGCACAAAGGAGGGAGAGGGAATGGATTATTATAGGATCAAAGTTTCAGTGAACTATTGAAATTAAGTTGGTATTAATCCGCAGGACAACCATTAAGAAAATAATTCAAAATATAAATAAATAAATGGCAAAGGAATAAACTATCTATAAGAGACATACTTTAGATTCACGGACACAAATAGGTTGAAAATAAATGGATGGAACAAGATATACCATGCAAAGAGTAACCAAAAAAGAGCTAAAGTGGCTATACTAATATCAGACAAAATAGACTATGAGACAAAAATTGTTACTAGAAACCAAGAAGGATATATTTTTTTATTTTTTATTTTTATGTTAATCACCATACGTTACATCATTAGTATTTGATGTAGTGTTCCATGATTCATTGTTTGTGCATAACACCCAGTGCTCCATGCAGAACGTACCCTCTTTAATACCCATCACCAGGCTAACCCATCCTCCCACCCCCCTCCCCTCTAGAACCCTCAGTTTGTTTTTCAGAGTCCATCATCTCTCATGGTTCATCTCCCCCTCCGATTTTCCCCCCTTCATTCTTCCCCTCCTGCTATCTTCTTCTTTTTTTTTTTTTCAAGAAGGATATTTTATAATGATGAAAGTGTCTATCATCAAGAAGATATCATAATTATAAATATTGATGCACCTAACAAGAAAATCCCCAAATAAATGAATGAAAACTAATAGAATTGAAGGGAGAAATAATCAGTTCATCAATAGTAGTTGGAGACTTCGTTACACCCCTTTCAATAATGGCAAAAGGAGAGGATCAATGAAGTGCTAAGGATCTGAATAACACTGTAAACCAACTTGAGTAATATTATTATATACCAACTAGATCTTCTAGACATCTACAGAACACTCACCTATCAATAGCATGTACATGCAGAATCTCCAGGAGGGAACATATCGTAGGTCATAAACAAGCTTCAATAAATTTTAAAGAATTGAAATTGTACATAATATGTTCTCCAACCACAATAGAAAGAAGTTATAAATCAATAACAAGAAAATTTATAAACATGTGGGAATTAACACACTTCTAAATAACCAGTGGGCCAAAGAAGAAATCACAAGGGAAATTAGAATATTCTTTGAAATTAGAATGAAAAAATAATATACTAAAACTAAGAAGCTACAGGGAAATCAGTGCTTAGAGAGAAATGTATAGTTGTAAACATTTCCATTAAAAAATGAAATATCTCACTTTATGTGGAAAACCCAAAAGACTCCACCCCAAAACTGCTAGAACTCATAGAGGAATTCAGTAAAGTGGTAGGATATAAAATCAATGCACAGAAGTCAGTGGCATTCCTATACACCAACAACGAGACAGAAGAAAGAAATTAAGGAGTCAGTCCCATTTACAATTGCACCCAAAACCATTAGGCACCTAGGAATAAATCTAACCAGAGGCAAAGGATCTGTACTCAGAAAACTATAAAATACTCATGAAAGAAATTGAGGAAGACACAAAGAAATGGAAAAACATTCCATGCTCATGGATTGGAAGAAAAAAATTGGGAAGATGTCAATGCTACCTAGAGCAATCTACACATTTCAATGCAATCCCTATCAAAATACCATCCACTTTTTTCAAAGAAATGGAACAAATCATCCTCAAACTCCCAGTAGGATAAGCTCAAAAAGATCCACACCTAGGTACAATTCAGAAAAGACCCCGCATAGCCAGAGGAATGTTGAAAAAGAAAAGCAAAGCCGGCGGCATCACAATTCCGGACTTCCAGCTCTATTACAAAGCTGTCATCATCAAGACAGTATGGTACTGGCACAAAAACAGACACATAGATCAAGGGAACAGAATAGAGAGCCCAGAAATGGACCCTCAACTCTATGGTCAACTAATCTTCGACAAAGCAGGAAAGAATGTCCAAAGGAAAAAAGACAGTCTCTTCAACAAATGGTGTTGGGAAAATTGGACGGCCACATGCAGAAGAATGAAACTGAACCATTTCCTTACACCACACACAAAAATAGGCT
>NW_028066419.1:0-387 GCF_054177405.1 Leptonychotes weddellii
ATCTTAACTTCATTTAGTTGCTTACATTTCATCTTATCTTTTCCTAAATTCATGAGCAAGTTTTCTATTTATATCTGTAACTAAAATTCAAGGACATTTTAGAAGGAGGAAATACAGGTAAGTGACACAGAGGTATCTTTTTGAAACGCTCACATACTGCAAGTTGTATTTTCTAATTGCAAACTACCCACCCCAAACAGTGGCCGACAGTGGCTTTTACTGCCTGATAGTACAACTCAAAGGAATAACACAAAAGGATCCCTTATGGAAGGGGGTAGGGAGGTCAAGGAGATATGCTGCCCTAAGTAGTGAAACAAATGTCTTTGACCAGTATCAATGCTAGTAGTTACCTGTTCCTGATCTACATAATAACAGACCAGTGCAATA
>NW_028066420.1:0-387 GCF_054177405.1 Leptonychotes weddellii
ATTTAGAATAATAAAAAAACAAGCATTGACTCATTTTTTAAATGTTGTTTTACAATGTTAGGATTATCTTTAACTAAATTAGAAACCCTAAAGTGAATTACTAGGACATTATTTTGTGAACTTATTATTGAATAATTGTCCTGGCCGAAGTCCCCTCTGAGTGACACACCAAAGCCTTGACTGGTATTTGAGTACAACACGTAGATTCTAGTGCTCTAGCTGCTTGATCTGTGGATGGCAAGTATGATCTGTGGATGGTAACATCAGCATTGCCAGGGAATTAATCAGAAATGCAGAATCTCAGGCCTTACCTGAGATCACTGAATCAGAATTCTTGAGGGTGGGGCCCAGCAATCTGTTTTTTTTTTTTTTTTTTTTTTTTTTTTT
>NW_028066421.1:0-387 GCF_054177405.1 Leptonychotes weddellii
ATGTCTCATAGCTCTACATAGAGCAGTTTATACTTTACTGAAAAAACTGCAGAGTTTTAATTAAAGAACTGGATAATTGGAGCACCTGGGTGACTCAGTCAGTTAAGCGGCTGCCTTCAGCTCAGGTCATGATCCCGGGGTCCTGGGATTGAGCCCCACATCGGGATCCCTGCTCAGTGGAAGCCTGCTTCTCCCTCTCCTACTCCCTCTGCTTGTGTTCCCTCTCTTGCTGTGTCTCTCTCTGTCAAATAAATAAAATCTTAAAAAAAAAAGAGCTGGATAATTATCTAGGTTGAAACAAAACAAAAGCTATCATGGGCTTTAAAAACCTTTAGTTTCACATAAATGTTGCCTAGCTTATTAAGATTTTTTCTTTCCATTACTTTT
>NW_028066422.1:0-387 GCF_054177405.1 Leptonychotes weddellii
GTTCTATCACTTGCCAGAAGCGGCCGACGGAGGCCCCTCCCCCGCCGTCTATCCTCCCGAATATCGCCTCGGATTCACTTCTCCGCACGTCCTACCTTCCAGAAAGTGGTCGCTTTTCTGATGAGAGAGTTGTTGCTATTCCTTTCTTCGATCTCCTGTTGGGTTTGTAGGTGTTCAGAATGGTTTGTTCCCTATCCAGCTGAATTCCTGAGAGGAGACGAAATCCAGGTCTCCTACTCCTCCGCCATCTTGCTCCGCCCCCCTATCACTAGACAATTTTGACTCTTTTCCTCCCTTCGAGCAGAGAAACAGATACTTCTAGTAGATACCTCCAGTGGTCCCAGTGGGCCTTTACAAGCCCTCCCTCCAAGGCTTAGAGACAACTGC
>NW_028066423.1:0-387 GCF_054177405.1 Leptonychotes weddellii
CCCCCCCCCCATGGATGCCCACATCCTAGTCCGTACAATCTATAATTATGTTGGGTCACATGCAAAGGGGAATTAAGGTTGCTGATCAGCTCGATAGATTGTCTGGGATTATCTGAGTATAACCTGTGTCCTTAAAAATGGAAGAAGAAGGCAGAAGAGAGCATCAGAGGGAGATATGACAATAGAATTATGGCCAGAGAGATGGATATTTCCGGCTTTGAAGATGGAGGATGTCAGCCATGAGCCAAGGAATGTGGGTGAACTCTAGAAGCTGGAAATGTAAAGAAACAGATTCTTCCCTAAAACCTCCAGAAAGGAACAGAATTCTGTCAATATCTTGATTTTAGCCTAGTGAGACCCACGTTAGACTTCTAACCCATGTACCTC
>NW_028066424.1:0-387 GCF_054177405.1 Leptonychotes weddellii
GTTGGTTAAGCGACTGCCTTCGGCTCAGGTCATGATCCTGGAGTCCCTGGATCGAGTCCCGCATCGGGCTCCCTGCTCGGCAGGGAGCCTGCTTCTGCCTCTGACCCTCCCCCCTCTCATGTGCTCTCTCTCTCTCATTCTCTCTGTCTCAAATAAATAAATTTTAAAAATCTTAAAAAAAAAATTTAAAAAAAAAAAAGATCTGATGGCAAATATACTAGACAAAGATATCAAAAAGACATTCGAAGATCTAAAGAAAGATGGAGGAAGTCAAGAAAATGTATAAACAAGATAAAAATATGAAAAAAAAGACCTAAAAGTAAACAAATTCTTGAGCTGAAAAGGAGAGTAACAAATAAAAAATTCACTTGAGGGATTCAAAGGCAG
>NW_028066425.1:0-387 GCF_054177405.1 Leptonychotes weddellii
GGGTGGCTCAGTTGGTTAAGCGACTGCCTTCGGCTCAGGTCATGATCCTGGAGTCCCGGGATCGAGTCCCGCATCGGGCTCCCTGCTCTGCAGGGAGTCTGCTTCTCCCTCTGACCCCCCTCCCCCTCATGTGCTCTCTCTCTCATTCTCTCTGTCTCAAATAAATAAATAAAATCTTTAAAAAAAAAAAAAAAAAAAAAAGGAAAGCACTTATCTAAGATACACTGAAAGCCATCTTCTGGAAGGAAGAAACCTTGGCCCCAGAGGAACCACCTGTTAATTGCTGTGTCCTGGAGGAGCAGGGAAGAGGCATCTTTGAAGAGCTTACGGGGCTGTTCCTTGGGTTTGCTTGCTCAAGCTGGGGCACGGCCTAGGGAAGTCAGGATT
>NW_028066426.1:0-387 GCF_054177405.1 Leptonychotes weddellii
AAAGTGTAAAATAAAAAACAACTTTTCCTCCTTTACAGCTTTATCCTGAGTTTTCAGCAATTCAGTCACATCTTCAGACTCCACTTCTAATTCTAGTTCTCTTGCTATTTCCACTACGTCTGCAGTATCTTCCTCCACTGAAGTCTTGAATTCCTGGAAGAACCCATCAAGGTTGGGGGCGCCTGGGTGGCTCAGATGGTTGAGCGTCTGCCTTCGGCTCAGGTCATGATCCCAGGGTCCTGGGATCGAGTCCTGCATCGGGCTCTCTGCTCCTTGGGAGCCTGCTTCTCCCTCTGCCTGTCTCTCTCTCTGTCTCTCATGAATAAATAAATAAAAATCTTTATAAAAAAAAAAAAAGAACCCATCAAGGTTGGAATCAGCTTCTTC
>NW_028066427.1:0-387 GCF_054177405.1 Leptonychotes weddellii
TGTAGTTGTAGTAGTATTGCTCTTCTGGTCTGCATATTTACATTTCCTTTTAAGGTTCCTTGATACTCTTTTCTTGGCTTAAGCAGGCAGAGGTATTAGGAAGGGGTTTGTTGATTCCTAGGAAAATCCCTGAATTCTGACTGGGATATTGGGAACCAGTTTCTGTTGCTCCTGTTTACTTTTTCCCTAGGATCATGGACGTAAAGTAGGATGGGGCCCATTAGTCAACAATGGGAATTCAAAGGATCACCAAAGTTGATGGCTTCCAGCTATGAAAGGAACTGTTTTCCAACCCATTGACTGGAAGCTTTGAGAGAGAAAGAGAACTATGCTTCTGGTTTACAGTGTTTAATCACATTATTTGTTAGTTTTTGAAATCATCCCTAG
>NW_028066428.1:0-8072 GCF_054177405.1 Leptonychotes weddellii
CTCCCACCCCACCCCTGACTCCAGCAACCCTCAGTTTGTTTCCTGTGATTAAGAATTCCTCATATCAGTGAGGTCATATGATACATGTCTTTCTCTGTTTGACTTATTTCGCTCAGCATAATACCCTCCAGTTCCATCCACGTCGTTGCAAATGGCAAGATCTCATTCCTTTGAGAGCACAGCCATCAAATACCTCAATCTTGGCTACATCTACTGAAAATAAATGAAATCAGTAATTTCTCATCTGATTTGGTTGTCAACAGTACAAATTCATCAGAATAATCCTAACTTTTCTTTTCAATTCATTGTGTAGAAGATGGCTTTTCTGAAAGATGGCTTGATCTTAAGGCTGGAATTTGATTCCCCTAAATCGAAATATTATGTTATGCATAGAGTAGACTTTCTTTGAGCTTAATAACTTTTCTTCATTTAAGTTATTACATTCAGACGAATGAATAAAATACATGCCATTAAAATAACCCTATGGAGAAAGCCCAAGAAACATTTAGACCCAGAAATAAGACTTTGCCAGTGTTCCAGAATCCCATCCCTCCAGTGTGCCCCCTCTAATCACAACCTCTCTTCTCACTGTTAGTCCTGTTGTGATAAACACACGTTTATTTTTCTTACTATTTTCTTTCCAGTTTTGTATTCCTAAAATAAACTGTATAAATAGACCAATTAATAAAATATTGCATTTTTTTTAATTTCCTACTTATTTTTCTCACCATTATTTAATGCATTTCATTCAAGTAGTTACATGATGCCATGGTTTACTTTTTTGTTTGTTTGTTTTTGGTAGGCAATACTCTGTTGATGGAGTAGTTTTAATGCATTCTATTAATAGATGAACATATATGTTCCAGCTTTGGGCTATTATATTTGCTATGAACATCATTGTCCATGTTGTACATTATACAGTTTGTACATGTATCCTTGTAGTTATCTGCCTCAGAATTTTAGGAATGGAATTGCCGCAAAAGGGATTAAAGACAGATCTTGGGAGATCCAGTCAATGAAGACATTTGGGACGAGAATTTTCTTTTTGGGAGGATATTGACTACTGATTCAATTGCTTTGATGATTAAAGGACTATTCAGCTTTTCTAGTTCTTTTTGTATATGTTTAGAAAATTAAATTTTTCCTCAGAATTTGTCCTTTTATTTAAATTTTAAAAAGCACTAGTATAAATTTGCTCTTATACATCCTCTTTATGTAGCATGCACATATGTGTATACATCTTGAGTAATGCTCCTCTTTTTCATTTATGATACTCATTTTTGAGTCTTCTATTTTGTTTGTTTACCCCCTCTTTTAATGCATCTCTTCAGTGCTTTGTCAATTTTTAAAAAGCTCTTCAAAGAAAGGTAAGGTCCTGGCTTTGTTGTTCCTTTCAAATTTATATTTTTCTCTTTAATCATTTTTTTTTCTTATAATTCTTATTCTTTAAACTTCTTTTGGTGTTATGGCTTTTCTTTGTAATGTATTGATGGAGATCCCTAGTGTACTATAATATTTATTTGTTATTAATATATGCATTTGAGGCTGTGTTGGCTTTTTTAAAGATTTGTTTGAGAACATGCGAGTGGAAAGAGGGGCAGAGGGAGAGGGAGAGAATCCTCAAGTAGACTTCCTGCTGAGTACTGAGCCTGATGCGGTACCTATCCCAGGACCCTGAGATCATGACCCTAGCTGAAATCAAGAGTTGGCTGCCCAACTGACTGAGCCACCCAGGTGCCCCTTGTGCTGACTTTATAATGTGCCAACTTGGCTAAACTAAATAACACTGCCCAGCATTTCCCTGTATATGTTCAGTTAGAGTGGACCACAAACGATTCTTGTACAAGATTCAGAGGGCAATCTCATTTATATGTGGAATTAAAAAACTTATAGAAACAGAGAACAGATTGGCGGTTGTCAGAGGTCAGGGGGTATAGGGGGTGAAGGAAATGGCTGATGGTGGTCAAAAGGTACTTCTGGTTATAAGATAAATCTTAGAGAAGTAATGTACAGCATGTTGACTATAGTTAACAATACTGTATTGTATATTTCAAAGTTGCTAAGAGAGCAGATCCTCAAAGTTCTTACCACAAGAAAAAAAAAATGTAACTATGTGTGATGACCAAGGTTAACTAAGTTTACTGTGGTAAAGATTTTGCAATACATACATATCATTTGTTGTACATCTTAAACTAATACAAAGTTATATGTCAATTATATCTCCATACTGGAAAAATTTTCAGAACTAAACAGAACAAAAGCAACAACAAAAATGATTTGGAGGGCAGCAGTGAGGCAGCAGCTCATTTGGGAACTCAGTCAGTTCATGTTTTGACCACTGAGCTGTGGACTTCCTTCTCTGATGTGGGGCAGTGGCTGGGCCTGAAATTACTCCACTTTCTTCTGCTTACTCCTTTAACTTCTTGGGCTCCTGAGTCAAGTGTATGTATTTCGTTGTAAAAAGCTCTGGTTTCTACAAGGCCACCCATGCAACCATGGCCAGAGACAGCAAGAGCTGATAGGGTCTTCAGTATTATCTCCTACGCTTGTGAGTTCCAGCTTGTTTTTGCTCTCTTCCAGCTTCCATCCATCTTTCCTTCCCAATTGCCTGCCCTAATGATGGCGAGTTCTAACATTGAATGCAGAGACACAGTCTTCCAGACACAGCTTTACTAGCTTCTGTAATTCTATAAAGTCAAATCTTTGTAATAATTCTCTTAATATATACAACCTAGTGATTCTGTCTTGGTGGTTGATTTCTGACTGGTACAGAGACTATACATTTTTCTCTAAGTTTCTTTTTTAATTAAAATATATTTAACATACAATATTGGATAAATTTAAAGTGTACAACATGTCAACTTGATACATTTATATGTTATAATTGCCATTGTAGCAATAATTAACATCTCTATCACATTATGTAATTATCTTTTATAGTGGCTGAAATAATTAAGTTCTGGTCTCAGCAAGTTTGATTATAATACAATATTGTTGTCTATATTCACTGTAATGTGCTTTAGCTCTCTAGGGCTTATTTACTATTCATTGCAAATTGGTACTATTAAATAACATCTGTCCTATCCCCTTACCTCCATCCCCTGGTGGCCACCATTCTACTCTCTGTTTCGATGACTTCAACTTTTTTTTTTAGATTCTACACATAAGTGATACCATATAGCATTTGTTTTTCTCCATCTGACTTACCTCACATAGAATAATACTCTCAAGGTTGTTGCAAATGGCAGGATGTCCTTCTTTCTCATGACTGAATAATATTTCATTGTGTATAAATGTGTGTGTATGTACATATAAAAGTGTGTATATATAAAAGTGTGTGTGTATATGTGTGTGCATATATATGTGTGTGTAAGAGTATGAGTATGTGTATAAATAAAATCACATCTTCTTTACCCATACATTTATTGATGGGCACTTATGTTGTTTCTATATCCTGGCTATTGTGAATAAACATGGGAGTACATATCTCTCTTCAATATCTTGTTTTCATTTCCTTTGTATACATACCCAGAAGTGGAATTGCTAGATCATATGCTAGATCTATTTGTAATTTCCTGGGGAACCTCCATTTTGTTTTCCACAATGGTTGAACCAATTTATAGTCCCACCAACAGCATACAACTGTTTTCTTTACATCCTTACCAACATTTGTGATCTCTTCTCTTCTTGATGATAGCCATTCTAACATGTGTGAGGTGATATCTCATTGTGGTTTTTATTTGTATTTATCTCATGGTTACTGATGTTGAGCATCTTTTTATAAGTCTGTTGGTCATCTGGATGTCTTCTTTGAAAAAAAAAATAGACAATTTAATTCCTCTGCCTTTTTTTTTTTTTTAATTGGATTGTTTGTTTCTTATTGTTACTGAGTTGTATGAGTTCTTTATTTATTTTGGATATTAACCACTTATCCAATATATGATTTCCTAAAATTTTCTCTTATTCTGCAGGTTGACTTTCTTTTGGTTACTTGTTTATTTTACACTATAGATGCTTTTAAGTTTAATATAGTCCCATTTGTTGATTTTTGCTTTTGTTATTTGTGCTTTTGGTGTCCTATCCAAAATTCATTGCCCAGATCAGTGTTGAGGAGCTTCTTCCCTATGTGTTGTTCTAGGAGTTTTATGGTATCAGATCCTATGTTTAATCTTTGATACATTTTGAGTTAATTTTTGTAAGTGGTATAAAATAGGGATCCAATTTCATTGTTCTTCATGTGTTTATCCAGTTTTCCTTATACCATTTGTTGAAGAGCCCATCCTTTCCCCTTTGGGAGTTACTGGTTCTCTTGTTGAATATTAGTTGGCTGCATATGTAGGGTTTATTCTTGGGCTTTTTATTCTGTTTCATTGGTCTGTGTCTATGTAAACAATACCATGCTATTTTTATTACTACAGCTTTGTAATACAGTTGGAAAACAGAAAGTGTGATACCTCTGGCTTTGTTCTTTTTCCTCCAGATTGCTTTGGCTATTTGGGGTCTTTTGTGGCTCCACACAAATTTTGGATTGTTTTTTCTATTTCTGTGAAGAATGTCATTGATATTTAGATAGGGATTGCATTGTATCTATACATGGACTTGGGTAATATGGACATTTTAATAGTATTCTTCTGATCCATGTACATGGGATGCTTTTCCATTTGTTCTTGTCTTTGATTTCTTTTAGTAAGGTCCTATAGTTTCTGTTGCACAGGTCTTTCACTTCATTGGTTACATTTATTCCTTGGTGTTTTGTTTTGTTTTGATCCTATTTTGAATGGGATAGTTTTCTTTAATTCTTCAGATATTTTATTATTATTGTATAGAAATGCAATTAATTTCTTTATGTTGATTTTATATCCTGTAACTTCACTGAATTGTTGACTAGTTTCAACAGTTTTTTAGTTGAGTGTTTAGGATTTTTAATAGGCAAAATCATACCATCTGCAAATAGCGACAGTTTTATTTCTTCCTTTCCTATTTGGATATCTTTATTTCTTTGTCTTGCAAAATTGTTCTAGCTAGGACTTCCAGTACTATATTGAATAAGACTCCTGAGAGCAAACATCTTTGTCTTGTTCCTGATCTTAGAAAAAAAGCTTTCTAGTTTTTTCCATTGAGTGTAATATTAGCTTTGGTTTTGTCACATGTGGCCTTTATTATGTTGAGGTATTTTCCTTCTATACCTTATCTGTGGAGGGTTTTTTTTTTTTAACCATGAAAGGATATTTTTGTCAAATGATTTTTTTCCATCTATTGAGATGATCATGTACTTTCATTCTATTTATGTGATGTATTATATTTATTGATTTGCATATGTTGAATCATCCTGGCATCCCAGGGATAAATCCCACTTGGTCATAGTGTATAATTCTTTTTAATGTACTCTTGAATTTGGTTTGCTAATACTGAGAATTTTTACATCTGTATTCATCATGGATATTGTTCTATAGTTTTCTTATAGTGTCCTTATCTGGCTTTGGTATCAGAGTAATGCTGCCTTTATCTGCCACCCACTACTTTTGTATCTTATATTTTGGTATATATTTAGTTTTGATTATAACTTTCTTTGATTCATGACTTTTTAATACATATTTGTAATTTCCAAACATAAAAAATTATTTATTTTGTAACTGATTTCCTATTTAATTACAATGTCAGAAAACATGCTTTATATGATTTAAACTTCAAAAAAATTTTTGTATGGCTACTATATGATGAATCCTTGTAAATGTTCCCTGCGTGTTTGAGAATAATATATGCTCTACAGTAGTTTGTTACACTGTTCTATATATGTCCATTACATCAAAAATTTAATCATGTTTAATATTCTATATTTTCTTGATTTTTCTATCTGCTTCTTTTGTCAATTGTTGAAGTAGTTTTTTTTAAAATATCCCACTCTGTATTTTATATGCCTACTTATGTTCTAACAATTTTTGCTTTGTGTATCTTAATAACATATCTTAATGATATTTTATTAATACATTTTGTATCATTTCTCCATGTTGTAGTCACCTACCATCCCTCTTGATCAAATCTCCTCATTCCTGAAAAATTTATCTCCTATTACACTGTCACTCTTTTATTATAAAAGATTTTATCTATTTATGTGAGAGAGAGAGAGAGCAGGGAGAGGAGCACAGGGAGAAGGACAAGCAGACTCCACACTGAGCACCAACCCTGAGATCATGATCTGAGCTGAAACCGAGAGTTGGATGCCTAACCAACTGAGCCACCCAGGTGTTCCTCCATTGTCACTCTTAATACTATTTTTATATTTTTCAGTGATCTCAGTGTCCACATAGATCATCCTTCTAATATCTTAACCATTCTTGGCACCCTCTATCAGTGGTCTTGTCTTCTACCTTTCCTAAGGGAACTCATTTATCTTAATCATTGGGAATAGATTCTCCACAACATCAAAAGCAAAAACTCTTTTTTCTTGGACCACCTCCTGCCATCTTTCCAGGTCACTTCTTTTAATATCCCTAATCCAATAATCTCTTGCCTTCTCCTCCCATCCTAATTTCACTTTTCCGCGAACTCCTTAGGTCTTGATTCCTCTTCTTTCATAACTTATATTCATGTTAAATCATTCTAATCACTACCTGCTATTTGTGCCACATTCTCTTGTCCTCTTCCTTTATCTTAATTGCTTGGATAAATATAACCTTAGTTAAATCCAAGTCTCTTTCTACTCCATGCCTGAATGAACTCACCTAAGTATGGTTGGAGAAAAATAACAAAACCATGGTGACTGGTCTCCATTTGAATCCATAATCATTAACCTCAAATGGGCTTTTTTAATTACTGAGAAACACTACACTTATCTATATTACTCGCTCCCTCTCCTGGACAATTTTTTCATGCTTCTCTTCTTTTTGAACCTCCACTTGCTCCTCCATACTCACTCTCAGTGAACAATCTTATTTCCCATTTCACTGTGGAATTAAAACACTTAAAACTGAATGTCCATAATAAATATAGTCATTATTAGGCAGACATACCAACTCCCACATCCTTTCTCTTTAGCTGTACTTGCCTCACCCAAACCCAGTGCTGGTTAAATATAATACTCCAAAGATTCCATGCTAGTGTCATAGCAGATTAATGTAAGTAGAAAAACATATATCCATGCCGACTTCTGTCACTCTAAATTTGTGACCACAGCCCATTTCTAGCAGGATCTCTGCTGATGCCCTTAGTGCTTTAGTCTGTTTTCTTTTCCTCTCCCATACTCTGAGCTACTTATTTCACATTCTTTGTCCTCAAATCTCTAACATGCTTTCCTTCTCGTCAATCTCAGTGACCCTGCTTTTTATTTCATGAAATAAATAATCAGAAGAAAACTTTGTTATCCACCACGAAGTCTGTCATTCCTTTCACTTAAGGTCGAAGGTCCACATCTCCTCTGTATTTTCATTTTACTTGCAGTAGAACTACTGCAATTACCCTTGCTGTGTCATGAAATATCAATATTTCCTATTCTATTGGATTATTGCAATAAGCAACAAATATAGTGGCCTTACCCTGTAACAATTTTTTATTCTTTCATTTATAGCAAACTCTCAAAATAGAAGCCTAAATTACATTTTCCTCTCCTTTACCTCCTTCTTTCCTGAATATACTCTTATCAGGGTTTTACTCCTACCATCCCATTGATATTCTCTTTTAATATTAAGGTCACATATCTACTCTGTTACCAGATTTGGTAATCATTCTTCCATTCTTCCTTGATCAACCTCTAAGCAAAATTTGACATAGCTTATACCATCCTTTTTGAAAGTTTGAAAGTTTTCTTGTTTTGCTTTTCCCTCTCTCTTTCCTTCTAAGGCACAATGTGCTTCTAATATTTCTCCTTTCTCATGTAAGGATAAATACAAATTGGGAAAAAAAGATAATTTTCTTTGAAAAAAGGAGAGATTTCCTAACTTCATGCTTTTCTAAGCACACTATTTGTCAAAAAACAAACATGTAGTTGTAAGTTCTTTCTCTGTTTCTTTGAAATGCATGTAAATCTTTTTAATGGCTCTTGCCAGCTTTAAGAATCAGGAATAGGGGGCGCCTGG
>NW_028066429.1:0-387 GCF_054177405.1 Leptonychotes weddellii
GGGGCGCCTGGGTGGCTCAGTCGGTTAAGCGACTGCCTTCGGCTCAGGTCATGATCCTGGAGTCCCTGGATCGAGTCCCGCATCGGGCTCCCTGCTCAGCGGTGGGTCTGCTTCTCCCTCTGACCCTCCCCCCTCTCATGTGCTCTCTCTCTCATTCTCTCTCTCTGAAATAAATAAATAAAATCTTTAAAAAAAAAAAGGTACAAACTTACAGTTACAACATAAATAAGTATTAAGGATGTGATATATATTATGATGTCTGTAGCTAACACTGCTATATGATATATATGAATATTAAGAGAGTAGATCCTAAGAGTTCTCAACACAAGGACTTTTTTTCTCTTTTTGCTTTCTTTTTTATTGTATCTATATGAGATGATGGATGCT
>NW_028066430.1:0-387 GCF_054177405.1 Leptonychotes weddellii
GGCGCTGGCCGGATGCCCTCGTAGCGCAGCCGCCGCAGGTCGGCGACGTCCAGCTCTTCGCACCTGCAGTAGGCCCACAGCTCCCTGCGGACCCGCTCGTGGAGCTCCTCCGCAAAGGCCTGCAGCGGGGAGCAAGGCGTGCGTGTGGGCAGAGGCAGGAGCCCCCTGCACCGGCGCCCCCCGCCCCGCCCCCCCCATCAAAGCCGACGGGGGCAACCCCCGCCCTTGCCTGCACCACAGGCGGGAGGAACTGGGCAAGAGGGGCCGACTGCATTCTCAGCTCGCTTGTCGCTTCATCAGCTGCTCTCTGCCCAGTTCTGGCCTCAGCCTGGGCTCTGACGTATCCTCTTCAGTGATCTGAGGATTCGAGGGCCTTGAACTGAAACA
>NW_028066431.1:0-387 GCF_054177405.1 Leptonychotes weddellii
GCGCCTGGGTGGCTCAGTCGGTTGAGCGACTGCCTTCGGCTCAGGTCATGATCCCAGGGTCCTGGGATCGAGTCCCACATCGGGCTCCCTGCTCTGCGGGAAGCCTGCTTCTCCCTCTCCCACTCCCCCTGCTTGTGTTCCCTCTCTCGCTGTGTCTCTCTCTGTCAAATAAATAAATAAAATCTTTAAAAAAAAAAAACAGATAAGCCAGAAATTGGAATTTTTATGTTAAATCTCCCAAATGTTAGGGGTCTGCATTTAAAGCATTTTAAGACACTGAATAACCAGAGCAAACATGTATGAAAACCAAAGAAAGTCCACAGTGGGTTTCTAGTTTGCTGTCTATCCTAAGACATTGATAGTACTAGACTTATCTGTCCAAAAAAT
>NW_028066432.1:0-387 GCF_054177405.1 Leptonychotes weddellii
GGCGCCTGGGTGGCTCAGTTGGTTAAGCGACTGCCTTCGGCTCAGGTCATGATCCTGGAGTCCCGGGATCGAGTCCCGCATCGGGCTCCCTGCTCGGCAGGGAGTCTGCTTCTCCCTCTGACCCTCCTCCCTCTCATGCTCTCTGTCTCTCATTCTCTCTCTCTCAAATAAATAAATAAAAAATCTTAAAAAAAAAAAAGACTAAAGTGGGGATGCTGGCAAAGTAATAAACCCTTTCATCTGGCATTTAGAGGGCCCACAAGCTGGAAGCTAGCTCTTACCCTAAAACAATGTTTGCCAATAGAGAGGCCCTACTGTCTAGCCTCTTAAGTGCTGTGGCTAGAATTCCTACTCAAATGAAAAACTAATAGGGAAAACAGTCCAAGG
>NW_028066433.1:0-387 GCF_054177405.1 Leptonychotes weddellii
AGGGCGCCTGGGTGGCTCAGTTGGTTAAGCGACTGCCTTCGGCTCAGGTCATGATCCTGGAGTCCCGGGATCGAGTCCCATATCGGGCTCCTTGCTCAGCAGGGGGTCTGCTTCTCCCTCTGACCCTCCCCCCTCTCATGTGCTCTCTCTCTCTCATTCTCTCTCTCAAATAAATAAATAAAATCTTTAAAAAAAAAAATAGGTAAAGGATTTGAATAGATACCTCTCCAAAGAAGATACACAAATGGCCAACAAGCACATGAAAAGATGCTCAACATTATTAGTCTTTAGGGAAATGCAATCAAAACCATAATGAGATACCACGTTATAGTCACTAAGATGGCTATAATAAGACAATAAGTTTTGGCAACAATGTGCAGAAATTGC
>NW_028066434.1:0-387 GCF_054177405.1 Leptonychotes weddellii
ATCTTAACTTCATTTAGTTGCTTACATTTCATCTTATCTTTTCCTAAATTCATGAGCAAGTTTTCTATTTATATCTGTAACTAAAATTCAAGGACATTTTAGAAGGAGGAAATACAGGTAAGTGACACAGAGGTATCTTTTTGAAACGCTCACATACTGCAAGTTGTATTTTCTAATTGCAAACTACCCACCCCAAACATTGGCCGACAGTGGCTTTTACTGCCTGATAGTACAACTCAAAGGAATAACACAAAAGGATCCCTTATGGAAGGGGGTAGGGAGGTCAAGGAGATATGCTGCCCTAAGTAGTGAAACAAATGTCTTTGACCAGTATCAATGCTAGTAGTTACCTGTTCCTGATCTACATAATAACAGACCAGTGCAATA
>NW_028066435.1:0-387 GCF_054177405.1 Leptonychotes weddellii
CGCCTGGGTGGCTCAGTTGGTTAAGCGACTGCCTTCGGCTCAGGTCATGATCCCGGAGTCCCGGGATCGAGTCCCGCATCGGGCTCCCTGCTCAGCAGGGAGCCTGCTTCTCCCTCTGACCCTCCCCCCTCTCATGTGCTCTCTGTCTCTCTCATTCTCTCTGTCTCAAATAAATAAATAAAATCTTTAAAAAAAAAAAGATTAAAAAAAATAAATAAATTATTATGTATCCGTTATATGGAATTCTATATGACTGACTAGAGAATAAGGTGGAGCTATCGCCATGATCTTGTTAAAAGAAATAAAAAGGATTTCTTTTATTCTATTTATTTTATTTTTAATAACTTGTTTATATTCTCACTGAACAAAGTGTACAGCACGCCCCCA
>NW_028066436.1:0-387 GCF_054177405.1 Leptonychotes weddellii
TTGTCTGGTCCCAGGAATTCAACTGGATAGGGATCAAACCATTCTGAACACCTATGAACTCAACAGGAGATCGAAGAAAAGAATAGCAACAACTCTTTGGAAAGTAGGACGTGAGGAGAAGTGAATCCGAGGCGATACTCGGGAGGATAGACAGCGGGGGAGTGGGCGTCCGTCGGCCGCTTCTGGCAAGTGACAGAGCCGCGGAGCACCAAATCGGAACTTTTAGAAGTCGGCTCTGCTGAGGGACATCACTCTGGTGGCTAAGTGGGGGGTGGAACCCTCATGGGACAGTGTGGTCTCAGGACCCTCGGGGTCACAGGAAGACCGGGGGTGCCTGAGTGTGGCAGAGCTCCCAGGTAACGGAGCGGGGAGGCCGGCTGCAGAGGC
>NW_028066437.1:0-387 GCF_054177405.1 Leptonychotes weddellii
GTGTGCAAGTATGTGCGTGCATACACGTGTTTGTATGTGTGCATGTATATTTGGGTACGTCTGTACGTGTGTGTGTACACGTGTGTGCATGTTCTTGCCGAGACAGGTCATTATGTAAACGTAGGCACAGATATGGAGGAATGCAAAGCAACAGGCTGAGGACCTGAGTAGATTTGCAAAGATTCCTGTTACCAGTGATTTACAAATCAAGGTCCGCTGCTTTATAGGCCGAGACCTTGCGTTTTACCGTGGACGCGGTGTTCTGGGTCAGCTTCTCGTGATGGAACATTCTGGAGGCGCCAGAGTCAGTGGAGAGACAGATGGTTTCAGGCTGCAGCTTTCAAGTCAGATGGCCCAGGGGTCCGAGCCTGGCTCTGTCACCGTCCG
>NW_028066438.1:0-387 GCF_054177405.1 Leptonychotes weddellii
GAAGATGGACTCTGAAAAACAAACTGAGGGTTCTAGAGGGGAGGGGGGTGGGAGGATGGGTTGGCCTGGTGGTGGGTATTGAGGAGGGCACGTTCTGCATGGAGCACTGGGTGTTGTGCACGAACAATGAATCATGGAACACTTCATCTAGAACTAATGATGTAATGTATGGAGATTAACATAAGAATAAAAAAAAAAAAGGTAGATTACAGTGGGTCAAGAAAATCAAATAGAAACAAAAGTAAAAATGGAAAAGGAAATGAATACAGAACAGTGTCTATATCTGCTTAATTATACCTAGCACTAGTCCTTCACTTCTACTCTTTAAATCTGTGTCAAATGGTTTAATACCACTTTTTAAGGGTTCTTGTAAAAATGTTGATCTAT
>NW_028066439.1:0-8071 GCF_054177405.1 Leptonychotes weddellii
GCGGGAGACAAAATGCTCGGGGTGGGGGTGGGGGGCAGGAGAAGCAGGTGTACCTGTCAGACAGGAGGCACAGTGTGGGAATTATTTATATGTGAGGTGACTGCATGAAGATGAAGAGGGGACCCAGGAATGACGTGTAGGGATGATGAAGAAGCGATCTAGAGCCAGAGACACGCACATTAGAGACAGAGAAGAATCACGACAGCATAATATCACATCATTCTTGGGAAGAGAGGGTTTCAAGAAGGTTGGAGTCTATAGACCCAGGAGTGAGAAAAGTCATTGGTGACCTGCATGAAGATCACTTCCGTAGCTGTTAAGTATCAAAGGGTATGGCAATGGGTGCCTGAGGATGGTGAAGTGTGGAGTGTGTCTAGAGCCTGTCTCTTCGAGGAAGAGCTCGTGCGGATCAGGAAACAGCAGGTGAGTAGATTGTAGGGCCAGTCTGCTGAAGGCAAGAATGCCCCTGCATGCCATCCGGCATCACAGTTTTACAAGGGACATATTGGAGGCAGAGTGTGGCACAAAGGAATTCCAGATATCAGAGCAGGCTGGTGGGGGAGGTTCTTTCTGGCAGGTGGTGGTTTCTCAGCATTCTTTGTATTACCTGACACACAGGGCCTCTCTGTGCTGGGCCATCTGTGTTTATAGTCTCAATCCTTCCCCGCATATGTATTTATACATTAGGTTTACCCGGCGAGCTAGTTATCCTGAAGATTCTGGGGTCCCACCTGACAGGTTCTGTTTCCGTAGGGCTAGGGTGGGCTCCAGGAACCTTCACATAAAAATATTTATTTACTTTTTGAACAGGCAGTTCATTCACCTGGTCCGAAAGATACAAAAGGAACAGGGTGAAAAACCACCTTTCCGCATGGGTGGTTCAGCCGCTCAGTCCCCCTCTTCCAGAACATTCTGTTGTCTTGGATTCCTTTGTAACATCCAGGGAATTTTAAAAAGTTGTTTGCACTTTGTTGTTCTTGTCTTTAATACATGGGGAGGCTGGAGTTTATATATAATCACAGGGCAGGAGCTGTAGATGAAGGAGAGACTGGATGGTATTATGTGAGAGAGGAGGAAATCCACAGAAGATTGCACTTATAGGCAGGATTTGAGGTTGGTGTAAACATGAAGGAAAGCCTCTCCTCTTCAGGCTTCTCGAATCTTCAAGACGCAAATAGCAACTGTATAGACCTGGAGTGGGGCACATGGTCTTCAAGTTTGCATCAGTTTCAGTGGTCCAAACCTTGAATGTGTGCATGGGGACCACCTTCAATTACAGACATACTTCTTTTTTTATTGTTAATTTTCTATTTTTATTTCTACCAAATTTATTGGGCTAAAAAAGTGATTAAAAACTCGCCTCTCTGGCACTTTGAAAATATGAGCTCTGTGTGGCTTTCATGTTTTTCTTTGGCTGTCGGGTCATATGATCTCAGACAACATTAAATGGATTCAAAAGATATGACTTCACAGCCCCAAAAACATTTTAATAAATAAAGACGAGCACATGCTGCTGAATTCCCCTTGGTTCTGCCATGTTCTATTTATCCACCTCACCCTCTGCATTTTAAATAACCCTCTGTCAACACTGTGGGTGTTCAAGTTTCAAATGTCATCTAAAGGTAAATGGTTCTTTCACTAATAAGATTTTCCAGTTCTCCACGTATTTTTGGTAAAAGCTTGTTAAAAATACACACTGACAATAAAGAGTAAAGATTCTGAGAAGTTTTGTGTGGTTCTACTTTGAGCTATGTAATTACGTTTCTTCAAGACGTTTCCTCTTTTATAAAGTTATTATTAAAAGGATGGTGATTTTTGCAAAGTCCAACTCAAATATCAGTTTAGATGAACATTTCTCCCCAACTGCCCTTCAACGTCTTATGCAAAGCTCAGAATGCAACCACCCCAATTAAAGAATATTCCCACTGAGATAGGATTCAATCCATAGTGTGTGTGGGGCTCTGGTGTGGATTTACAGAATTACTCCTCAAAAATGAGCTGCGGATACAGATCCAAGCTGAGGGCTATGCCTGAAAATCTTAACAGTGACTGTAAGTTTCAGGGGGCAAAAAAAAAAAAAAAAAAAAAAAGAGATGAGAGATTATAGTAATGCTAAATATGAAGGGGAGAAAAATCCAGTTTTTTCTTTTGTAGATTTCTCCTTTTAAATTACATTGAAGACAGTTTGTTGACATTCTGGTAATGGATGTGGGTTTTTTTCTTTTTCTTGCACCAACATTTAGATCAATTTACATTTCCGATCAGTAAATGCCTGTGGGGGGCAGTCAACTTAAGTGGAAGGTAAGTACGGAGACATTATTTTAACTTAATTGGAGGGATGTATGAGAGTGAGGTGATTCTTCACAGCATTAGGAAGTGAAAGGAATTTTTGCTAATTCCTTTGCATTAATTCTGATGTGGATATTTCTACTAAAAGTAGCTATATAAAATAAATCAGGGTAATAGAAAAATGGATATAAATTGTTTTATGACTTTTTAGGGTGGTATTTATTGGTATTATTAATGTAGAGGGAAAATTGAAATGAATATTTGATGGTATTTTCTGAGGGATATTCAAAATATCCTAGCTTTAGGTAAATTATGAAAATGATGTTATTATATTTTATTTCCTATAAATAACAAGTGTATAAGTATTATAGATTATTTGAACTAGAAAGTGATTTTAATATATTTTTTATGATATAGTTTTAAAGATTTTATTTATTTATTTTATAGAGAGAGAAAGAGAGAGAGAGAGCAGGGGGAGGGATAGAGGGAGAGAGAGAATCCCAAGCAGACTCTGTGCTGAGTGTGGAGTCCACGGGGCTCAATCCCATGACCCTGAGACCATGACTAGGGCCGAAATCAAGAGTCAGATGCTTAACCGACTGAACCACCAAGGTGCCCCAGAAAATAATTTTAGAAAAGTTTGAGAGAAGAAGAAGGTAGGTAGGTTAAAGTAAAGTTTCCAATTATGTAAGGGAAACTTAAGTGCAAATCTGGGGCCACATCTCTCTTACGCTAAAATAGGGGAGGTAAACCTACATTATAAAAAATGTCTCTAGCTCCAAAATTTAATGATATAATTATCACTGAAGTTGATGGAAAGCTTTAAAAAATAAACAAGGGAGGCAATTAATATATATATATTTAGGAGGCAAGGAGAAGAACAACAAACTTGATTGGAACTAGTAATACCTCTCAACTTGCCCATTTAAAAAAAGTCACAAACTTCTAGTATGAATGGTATGTAAATATAAAGCAAGAATATGGAGGTGGCTTACCACATTTTGCCCAGAGCTCAGGAAAGTAGAATCCATACCTATAAAATAGTTAACTGATAAGGAAAATTGGCTAGATTTTAATCCCATAGTAATCATTAAAGAATGATAGGAGTAATCTGATCACAAATTATGATCGTGATGGTTTCCAGTACAAGAATCATGTCTGTTTTGGAAGATGGTGGTTGCATCATTACATGGGCTGTTGCAGCGGGAAGAGACATCAGAGGAAATGTGAACTAGAAAACCACGTTAGGTGGAGGTCTCATGTTTATTCTGCATTTTAATAATTGTCTTTGAAATTTCATTTTGTTTGAGAAATTAGAAGAAACCCAGAAAACAAAGTGCCTATGTGAAAAAGGAATCTATTTTTTTTTCTTTAAAATGTATTTTCCTGCAAATCCTTAGACCCATTGTATCCAAAAGGCCAGAGTATTGCTACCTGAGAGAGATGGCATTTTGGGTCCCTCCAGGACTTCCCACAGAGTCAGCTTTCCTGTCTTTGTTGCCTAATTGATGGCAAAGATAGTCCTTTCTGCACCAATGATAAGTCGTTCAGGAGATCCATTTCATCCTTTAAGAATCAAAAAGGAGAAAGGGGAAGGGAACGCAGGGTAGAATTTTGAAGTTCGACGCTAAAAAATTATTGCTTCGATTAACACATTTGAACAGCACACAGGCTGGCCTGTCTTCAGTCTTCTATCAAAGCACAGGACCTGGGTACTGACTCACGGAGCCAAGAGAGGGGAATCACCCGCTTCTCCTGCAGACTCACAGATCTCCCTGCAGAAGGTGGAATTTAAATCACACCGAGCCTGGTCTCTGGGGGTGTGGGGGGGTTCTTTATCGCGAGGCCCTAGCATGCTGAGGTGGGTCACGGTTTCCAAAGTGCTGATTGTTTTTGATCTCAGCAGGAGACAGCTTGTAGCTGAGTCAATGGGGAACCCAAGTATTATGGAAAGAAATTCACCAGGAACCTGAGAACCTTCCTCATCAGTCAGTGACTATTTCAAAACCATAGGCAAAGTTACAGGATGCTATAGGACCAAGGATGGGTTTGGGTAACAAGATGACACTAGCATTTCATCTCAAGAGTTCCCTTTCACTTCTTTTTACCACGAGACAAAATTTTATTGCTCTAAATACTCCTCCAAAGCATCAGTGTTAATATGCTGAGATTTGCTTCCTGATGAATAAAAGTGAAACAGGGAGTGTTTAGAAAAATGTTTCCTGTTTATAAATATTGGGGAATTTTTACCTTTTTAAAACATCTGTATTTAAAAAGAAAACTGGAAATGTATTAGGTTACACCTTTATGAAATTGTCGCTCATTTCTCGGTGAAACAACCTTTGTGATTGTTTAGGCAGGTGTGAAACGAAGTTACCTTTGCTTCTCATTTACCGTACCAGAAAACAACAGATGCTTTTGAGATACTTCTTGAAAGAAAAATTATTAATAGAAAAAATGTCTTCTTTTGGACATAAAGATGTTGTCGGTCTTTCAATTTTTTGTCTTTAATGTGCAAGTTCTAAAGTTATTATTCGTGTAGATGAGAAATGAATCCTGCTGGAAGGTTAAGAAAAGATTTTAAATGTCAAGAGAAGTAAGAGCAATTCTATTAACTGAGGTTTCTGCTTTTTGGCGGGTGATTTCCCATTGTCCTGACTCAGGAACAGCTAGTGCCCCTGGACTCCGTCCTTCCCCTCAGCTCACTCCTCCTCGGAAATGTGCCTTCCAGGGGCTTGTAATGCAAAATAGACACTTGTAAGAGTTTGGAACTACATCGCTAATTTCCCCCCTACTTTTTTCTTTCTCTGTTATTTTTTTATTCTAATTAAAGTAAAATAGACCAAAAAAAAAAAAAAAAACCCAACCAAAAGCAACTAAACAAACTGTATTAACAACTCAACTTGTGCACTTTTCAAGAAGCCTTCCATTGGTGAATGGCTCAGAAGGAGTCATTTGCATTAGAATGATCCTTCTGTGGTTTTCTTGTATTACGCTAAAATCACAGTATTTCCTTAACGGAAGCCCAGACAGTGTATGGTTTGTAAAATTACCGCAGTTTGTACAACTAAGTCTTTACTTCCATGTAAATTCGTCTCTCAGAATGGCTTTTCAGAATAAGAAAGGGGTCCCGTCCCTGCCCCCACCCCGTGTGTGTGTGTGTGTCTTTTGTTAACAGTGAAATAAGGACAGTGTGTTTGCTACACAGTAGCATTATTAGTGAAGTTCCAGACCTCATTCTGGATGCCGGGACCTGCTATATTCTTCATTAGATGCTATAAAAGTGAGTACAAACCCTCTGACACAAGGATTTGTTCTTCTTGATGCAAATCACATTAAGAGGGAATATTGGTGTAATGTTGGTGTCATATGTAAATATTGCATCCAGATATTTGTTGCTCACATTTGTTGTAAAAATAAATATTGGTGCCGATACTCGTTTTTGTGTGGGGGTCGGTATTTTTTTTTAATTGTGGTAATGTATAAATAGCATAATATTTATCATTTTAACCATTTGTAACTGTACAATTCAATGGAATAAAATACATTTGTAATGTTGTAGAATCATCACCACTATCCATACTCCAAACTTTATCATTGTGCCAAATAGAAACTCTGTATCCATTAAGCAATTAAAGTTTCTTCCCATGCTTCTCATAACCTCTATTCTACCTTCTTTCTTTCTGGATTTGCCTATTTTTGGGTATCTCATAGAAGTAGAATCATCAGATATTTGTCCTTTTGTGTCTGATTTGTTTCACTAAGCATGATGTTTTTAAGATCCATTCATGTTGTAGTTTATATCAAAACCTCATGCTCTTTATGGCTGAATAATATTCCATTATATGTACCTATCATATTTTGTTTATTCACCTGTTGATGGACACTTGGACTGTTTCCACCTTTTAGCTATTGTGAATAATGCTGCCATGAATAGGCAGGTACACCTACATTTTGGAGTCCCTGCTTTCAATTTTTAGGGATACATACCTGGGAGTGAAATTGCTGGTCATTCCCTGTTTTCCCTGTTTAACCATCTGAGCAACTGTCAACCTGTTTTCCCCAACAGCTGCACCATTTCTGTGAAATGACAGTGTGGATTCTGTGTCTGGTCAAGTTCTAGAGTGCATTTTGCCATTTCCAAGAGTACAGTCATTTTGTTTCCTCAAAATATTTCTTACACATCATGCTAATGGTAATGGAAATATTCTGGGGGTAGCTGAATCTCTGCTAATCTGGGAAATTCACTTAAATTCTTGCCCAGATAAAAATGATTTTAATGAGAATATTCTACAGAGAGAAATACAGTGGTCCCGGCTCGGTACTTTACCCAGGCAGCTTTTCCCTGTTTTCTCTGCCTCTTACCTTCTGCTCCTCTCTTTTTTCTCTTTGCTTCACTGGTGAGGAGTTACTTTTAGCTATTCTTCATTTCCTACTAAATCAAACTGGAGCCCCAGCATAGTATTACTGCCCCGCCCCAATCCTCAGAACCTTATTTTCTATTCTCCTTCCCACCTCTATCCCTGCTTGCAGTCACCGCGGACAGCGCACCATGCTTCTTGTCCACACTTACCCACGTTTGGCCTGCCTATGACTCGGGTGTGGAGAAGCACACCCAATCCCTGTTTATTCACTTTCAAATCTCAGATCTCAGGCCACCTCCTTCACAGCATCTTCGGTTCGGCTCTCTTCCGTTTTCCTTCCTGATGCTCCCTTCTCTGTGTTGAGGGATGCTGTCTGGGCTGCACGGACAGGTCCCAGGCTGCTGCCTTTGGTTGGGGAGGCCCACGGGGAACGTTGGTGGGCCGTCGGAGGAAGGAGGGAGAAGCCAGGGAATTCAGTCCTGGGCCCTGCTGTCAGGTCACTTCTGGCTGGTTGTGTCCTTTGACTAATGCTTGCTTCTCTACAGGAGTCCATCTGCCCCATCCCTTTGAGTGAGGACTTGTCCCTTAGGGCTGGGATGGTAGCAGCTCTTGTTGCTGCTAGCTCTGGGGTCCTGGTTGTGGTTTCCCACCCCCCACCTCTATCTGCAGATCTCCCTCTGACAGCAACCTTCTCCAGTTCCCTCCCTTGCAAGCCCCCTCTGTTTTCTCCCGGGGTGCACACCACCCCATCGTCCTTTAGCACATTGGGTGGAAACTGACATCCCCCCTCCAGGTCCCGGGATTGGTTTGCCCCTCCCTTATGGAACTTAACACCCAACATATTTTAGTGATTTATGCATATATTTTAACTCCCATTTTGAGGTTATAAATTTCCTATGAAAAGATACTGTGTCTTACTTGTTTTTACATTTTTTGTGTTCCTTCTCTGAAAGAATGATTTTTTTTTTTAATGACTATTATAAAAGCCACACTAAGTTGAATACCTTTGGTTTTAGGTAAAGGATTTTGACAGCCATAGCTGATCCATCCTGCCCATGGTGTACGTTGGAGGATATACTTTGAAAGGTCATCCAACTTCAAAGAAAGAAAAATGTTGGGATGTATAAAAAGCAAATGAAAATTATATTATTGAAATAGCTGTAATGACCTTAATTAAATTGAGAATTTGAAAATGAATAGCTGCTTCTGCACAGAATCATTAATTTTGAAAGAGCTTGAGGTTGTGCTGTTTTAGGGCATGACAAATAGATAATTAAACCCATAGCGGAGTATTTCTCTCATGCAATATATTGGGTACACATAACTTTCAGATGGAAATTTATGAAGCAACATCTTGAAAACGGTTTTGTTCAAATTGGGAATTTCAGGCTGCTTACACACTCTTATTCCACCCCCCC
>NW_028066440.1:0-387 GCF_054177405.1 Leptonychotes weddellii
CAAGGCAGGGCTGCCCTGGCCTGGAGGCCGTAGCTCTCTGTCCTGTTAACCCCGGGGAGAGCCCCCAACCAGAATACTTCCCAGCAGGAGCCTGGCCCTGCGCAGCCTGAGCTGGAATTGCCATCCCGTTTCACAGATGAGAGAACTAGGGCACCCAGGCTCCCCTCCCCTTGGCTTTGCACCTGCAAGGGAGAGGAACACAGGTGGGAGAGGGCCGGAGACCCCAGATAGATGGAGGCACTGTGGGTTCACTGACAGGTGCCTGGGGAGCCGGACAGGCCGGGAGGGGCTGTGCCTGGTTCAAGGCTGTCTGTGGCGGGGTTCCCTGCGTCCTGTTGGGGGGACTCTGGAGGCTAGCCCAGGCACTGCCCTAACCAGCTTCCTACT
>NW_028066441.1:0-387 GCF_054177405.1 Leptonychotes weddellii
GAAGATGGACTCTGAAAAACAAACTGAGGGTTCTAGAGGGGAGGGGGGTGGGAGGATGGGTTGGCCTGGTGGTGGGTATTGAGGAGGGCACGTTCTGCATGGAGCACTGGGTGTTATGCACGAACAATGAATCATGGAACACTTCATCTAGAACTAATGATGTAATGTATGGGGATTAACATAAGAATAAAAAAAAAATCAAAAAAAAAAAAAAAAGAAATCCCCTCATCCAGTTCCCCTCCCACACCCCCTGAGTAATAGACAGTGACGATGGGAGGGAAGCTGTGTAGGTAACTAAAAACCCTGAACTACTGGTTTCATTTCAAAACACATGACCCACAAAACAACAAACAAACCAGCCACGAGTGTGGCAGATGAGGGCTCCTC
>NW_028066442.1:0-387 GCF_054177405.1 Leptonychotes weddellii
CACACACACACACACACACACACACACTCTGTTACATAGTATATGTATTGTTAGAACAGGTCTAATGTTACATGTGTGGCTGACTCTCACCTTGAATTACAGAAAATAACAATGCCTAGTTAGATTCATCTGTAAAGAGGCAAAGAACCAGGAAATTCTTGACTGTACTTACAAATGTGGATGACTGCGTTTTCTTAAATGAATGCAACAATACTTCTCATTTCATCTAATCTTACAACTTTGACACTCCTTCCTTGAAGAGGTGGGTCCATGTTCCCTTCTTGTAAACCTGGTGGGAGTTTTATGATTGCTCCAACCAAGAGTCAGTGGAAGTGATTCCATTGACCTTAATCATAAGGCATAATAATACTAGAAGATACCCCTCAA
>NW_028066443.1:0-387 GCF_054177405.1 Leptonychotes weddellii
AAGCAACAGCTAAAAAGGCAGAATGCAAAAGATCTCAGTCCTAGTTTAAAAACTTGAATGCATTAAAGACAAGCAAAATTACCTAGCTATTCTCAAATCTGAATGCCATTAGAATCAACTGGAAAGCTTTCAGAAGAATACAAATACCAGAATTCTAGCCTCAGATTTAATTACTGTGAGGGGGAGTCTCAGGCATTTTTTTCTAAGCTCCCCAGAAAATTCAAATGTAAGGTCAGATTTGAGAAACTCTGCCCTACCCCTAATCAAAATAGTATATAAACAGTGCTTATTGAGATAAATTATACAGCTCAGTAAACTCAATTCTATAACACAGATTCAAGGCAGGAATGAGAAAAAGAAAGGCAGGAAGTTAAGAAGGAAAACAGG
>NW_028066444.1:0-387 GCF_054177405.1 Leptonychotes weddellii
AAAAAAAAAAAAAAAGAGTCTCTTATGGTTTGTCTCCATCTCTGATTTTGGGAAGACTCATACTTCTTAATTTCAAGTTTTATATGGCACGCCAGACAGCCAAACAGACAGACAGACAAGTTCAATAGAATTGAACATCCAGTGTGGGGATTCACAGAGCCTGGATAGACAAAATGTGACCTGTATATGCCTCCCTAGATGAGACTAATTGAAAATCAAAGGAAGAGTGTCCAGAACGCTGGGCCTCCTTTGAAGTTTCTTGGCTGCAAGCAGCCAAATTCTTACTGTGGCTCAAGGTTCTCATCGAGGGAGTAAATATTTAAACTTTAAGGGAAAACAGGTACCTGTGGTGGTCACGTACTTTACGAACTCCTTGCCTCCTTGTTT
>NW_028066445.1:0-387 GCF_054177405.1 Leptonychotes weddellii
CACCTGCATGGTTCAGTCAGTTAAGCGTCTGCCTTCGGCTCAGGTCATGGTCCCAGGATGCTGGGATCGAGACCCAGGTCAGGCTCCCTGCTCAGCAGAGAGCCTACTTCTCCCTCTCCCTTTGCCTGCGGCTCTACCTACTTGTGCTCTCTCTCTATTTCTCTATCAAATAAATAAATAAAATCTTAAAAAAAAAAAAAGAAAAGAAAATAGGTTTAATTGACAAACTCAGTGGTTGATGATTGTCTTTTGGAGTTGTGAACCTTTTTTTTTCCTTATTTATTTATTTGTTTATTTATTGATGTAGTGTTCCATGATTCATTGTTTGCATATAACACCCAGTGCACCATGCAGAACATGCCATCTTTAATACCCATCACCAGGCTA
>NW_028066446.1:0-387 GCF_054177405.1 Leptonychotes weddellii
GGCGCCTGGGTGGCTCAGTTGGTTAAGCGACTGCCTTCGGCTCAGGTCATGATCCTGGAGTCCCGGGATCGAGTCCCACATCGGGCTCCCTGCTCAGCAGGGGGTCTGCTTCTCCCTCTGCCCTCTTCCCTCTCGTGCTCTCTCTCTCTCTCATTCTCTCTCTCTCAAATAAATAAATAAAATCTTTAAAAAAAAAAAAAAAAGAAGAGAAAATACATTTCTAGTATTATATTTATCCAAAAAATTCACGTGTGGGGCACCTCACATGCGAGGTTAAGAATCCAACTCTTTTTTTTTTTTTAAAGATTTTATTTATTTGCGAGAGAGAGAATGAGAGACAGAGAGCACGAGAGGGAGGAGGGTCAGAGGGAGAAGCAGACTCCCCGC
>NW_028066447.1:0-387 GCF_054177405.1 Leptonychotes weddellii
CCTCCCTTCTGTAACCCTTAGTTTGTTTTGGGGAGTCCAGAGTCTCTCATGGTTTGTCTCCCTCTCTGATTTCTTCCCATTCAGTTTTCCCTCCCTTCCCCATGGCCCTCTGTGTTATTCCTTATGTTCTACATATGAGTGAAACCATATGATAATTGTCTTTCTCTGCTTGACTTATTTCACTTAGTATAGTCCCCTCCAGTTCCATCTATGTTGATGCAAAAGGTAGGTATTCATCCTTTCTGATGGCTGAGTAATACCCTCTTACACTGTTGGTGGGAATGCAAGCTGGTACAGCCACTCTGGAAAACAGTATGGAGGTTCCTCAAGACGTTAAAAATAGAGCTATCCTATGACCCAGCAATTGTATTAGTAGGTATTTACCCC
>NW_028066448.1:0-387 GCF_054177405.1 Leptonychotes weddellii
AAAGAGGGCACGTACTGAATGGAGCACTGGGTGTTATACGCAAACAATGAATCATGGAACATTACATCAAAAACTAATGATGTAATGTATGGTGATTAACATAACATAATAAAATTAAAAAAACAGACTTAAAAAACACAATGGTTTGAAACCTTTGGGATGCAGCAAAAGTTGTTCTAAGAGGGACATTTATAACAATGCAGGCCTACCTCAAAATGCAAGAAAAATCTCAAACAACCTAACCTTACACCTAAAGGAGCTAGAAAAAGAACAACAAACAAAATCTAAAACCAGCAGGAAAAAAGGAAATAATAAAGATTAGAGCAGAAATAAATGATATTGAAACTAAAAAAAACAATAGAACAGATCAATGAAACCAGGAGCCAG
>NW_028066449.1:0-387 GCF_054177405.1 Leptonychotes weddellii
CTGCACCCGGGACGCAGTGACCCATCCCTGCAGGGCTGGCGATAAACCCTGGGCAGAAGGGCGCAGCCCCCACACGCCGCATCCTACCCAGCCAGCCTTGACCTAGGGTGTGAACATGACCCGCCCACTGGGCATCTGACCCCTCATCAGCCTGCTCTCGCTCGGGGTGGGCCCCACATGACCCCTCTTCCCCCCCCCCCCACACGCACGCACACTCGGGGAGGCGACCTGGGGCTGCACAGGTGGGATCAGAGCGGTGTGGGGCTGGGCTGGCTGGCTCTGCGCCTCCTGGTGTCACCTTTTAGTCCTTCCAGCCAAACGGCCAGAGGCGTCGGGGAGCTCTGACAAGACATCCACAGGAAGGGAAACTGTTTGCAGGGCGTGTTT
>NW_028066450.1:0-8071 GCF_054177405.1 Leptonychotes weddellii
ATGTTCTGCATGGAGCACTGGGTGTTATGCACAAACAATGAATCATGGAACACTACATCTAAATCTAATGATGTAATGTATGGGGATTAACATAACAATAAAAAAATTAAAAAAAAATATAGTGATACTACATCACGTTTTCTGAGTAGGTATCATGCTACTGTGCTAATGTTTGCATGCAGTAGCATATCTCTGCTTCACAGATGAGGAGACTGAAGCATTGAGACATTATGGAACTTGCCCTAGGTTACTAGGCAAACTTGGTTGGCCCAATGCTCAAACAGGGTCTTCTACTCTGGAGCTGTGTTCCCTCCCACCTCTACTATCAGGCCTTCCAAATAAATTCTGGGGCTTTAGGCCTAAATCATAATAGATTATGGTGATCTACATTAATGATATCTTCTATTTTAAGATATTTTTGGAGATTGTAGTTTAGTATTAAAGATAGATGGATTGAAATTTAAATAAAAACTTACAAACGTAAATTGATGGATGGATTAATTGATTGATTAGATGATTTCTAAGTCTGTGTTAGCCCACAGTCAGAGACTTGATGGGATTTAGCACATGTATCAAATGCTTGCTCAGATCACGGGTGACTCCCATCTCAAGACCAAGACTGATTTTCAGTTATTTAAAAAGAGACCATATGGTAGAAATCTCAGAACACCAAGTGACACAGAAACCAATCGAAGTATTATGTTCTATCCCGTTATTTTTGACTCAGTATTAACACTTTATATATTGGTTATCTCTTGCTGCATAACAAGTTACCCAACACTTCAGTGGCTGAAAACAACAAACATTATTATCTCAGAGTTTCTGTGTCGGGAGTGTGGGCCTGGTTTAATTGGATGCCTCTGGATCAAGGTCTTTCGCAAGACTGCAATCCACACTCTGGCCAAGGATGCGTTCCCATCTGAAGGCTCAACTAGGGCAGTGGATTTGTTGGCAGGGTTCATTTCCTCATAAGTTGTTGGACTGAGGGCCCCAGTTCCTCACAGGTCCTTGGTGGGGGAGGGCTCTTTCAACTCCTTGCCATATAGGCCTCTCAACGGGGTGGTTACAACATGGCAGCAGGAGTTTCCAGGGTGAGGGGGAGAATGAGAGTGCTCAAGGCAGGAGCCACATTCTTTTTGTAACCTAATCCTGAATGAAACATTCTGTTACCTCTGGCACATTCTGTCTGCTATAAGAGGATAACTAAATTCAATCCACTTTCAAGGAGAGGGGATTACACAAGAGCATGAGTACCAGGAGATGGGGATCATTGGAAGCCGTCTTAGAGGCTGCCTACCACATCTTGGTTTTAGCTTTCTGCTCCTGTGATAACATTTTAAAATCATACTTCTGATGTGAAGGCTTGAATCACCTGAGATCTTTTAGAGGCAGCAGGTACTGAGAGTTTGGACTGCTGCTGGGCACATGCTTCTGGGGAAATGTTCTGCCACCTCTTACAATCTGTTTCAGGCAGAAATGATTAGCAGTGATCACATGGACATGCTTTAACTAAATTTCAGCAATGAATTAGATGTTCTTTCATGTCATTTTGTATGTAATGTTGCAAAGGATATTGTTAAGAGGGATCAAAATTGGTTGCTTTGTATTCTCGAACTTGGGAATTTCTTTCACTTAATTTTGGACGTTGAGCTATGCCTAGGCCTGCCCTTTTTCACTGGTTTTTCTGTGAACTGTAAGCTGTCAACCACTATAGTCTGCTTACACAGGCCTTTCTTCATCTCAAGGAAATTTTTCCTCTTTTATCTTTGGTCATTGCTGGTTTTTTTTATTTCATTCTTTTCTTTAGAAACCACTTTCAGCCTCAAGTTGGCTTTATGATTTTCATCATCTGTAGCTCTCATTTCCTTCTTCCTGCTTAGGGTTTTCCTTTGTTCTAAGAAAACTTCTATGCCCACCATGATGGATTCAAGTTTTTGTATCATTGGTTCTGTCCTAACTTCAATGCAGATTTTAAAGATGTTAATTCTAAGAGCGTGGTTTTCATATCCTTGCCATTGGTCCTTCATTTTATCCTCACCCTTTTATAATTCCTCCTGTTATTTTTTGCTTCATCCTATTATTTCATTAAGATTATTTGTTCCTGTTCATAGTTACCTTGTCTTCTTGTCCTTCATGGAGGAAAACAAACATTTTCTTGAAATTCTTCTCAGTCCTGAAATAATATTAAAAGTGTTTTATTCATCCCTATGCTGAATGCTATTTTTTCTTTTCTCTTTTTTCTGCAAATTATTTTCTGCATGTCAGTTTTTTCTTTTTACTCATCTTCAAACAAGGGTCCAGACTCACTATTTTTCAATAAACAAGATTAGATTGACCTTTATATACCTGAGACTGAATTACTTCCTGGTTTTGCACATAGGGGCAGGTTTATATATTTGTCTCTCATTTTACAACAGGCTTAAATTATACTGTACCTCTACCCTATGGAAGGAACAACTCTTTCCTTCCCCAACTTGTTTCTCTGGTTTGATGAATTGATTAAATAACATTAAAAACTTTAACATTTGTGATCCCAGGGTTGTGTCTATACCAGTGTTCCAAAATGGACCACGCTCTATCTCTAGGCCCTTCTTATATACTACCCAATGGCTTTCTGGCTTTCTGTCTTGGGCTGCAAATAGAATCTTGGAGAGATGTTAGGTAGTCTGGCTCCACCCATTTTCTAATTATTATCTGTTTTCCTAGATTCAGACAGTGTTGATATTGGGTTTCGGTGTATTTTACTTTTTCTGTGTCTTCATGGATGTTTTAGCAGCAAGTTGGGGGACTTGCCCTGGGGGCTGCTACCAAACATTGTTTTGAAAGAAAAACCTGTATTGATAGAATAGTACTTGCCCTCTTCAATCTGTTTGTGGCACTGCTGCTTTGTAAAAGGCATAGATTATGTCACTCCCTTCTTTAGAGCCCCTGAATGTCCTTCCTGTCCAAACTCTTTTTCACGGAATCTTTGATCTGCAAAATCTTGCGTCTGCCTAAATCTCCAGCCTCGTCCCTGGCACTGCGTTCCAACCTTCTGTGCTTTAACTAGTGGCCTTCCCTCTGCCTATGTTGTCCTTTCTTCCCAGTTTGTCTCCAACGTCCTTGATCAAGACAGCTCCAGCTTCATCTCCATTAAGAGGGGACTTGATAACTCCATTTTTGTGCCTCCATCAGGCCCCAGGCATGAGTTGATCTCAGTACCTCTATCTCCTTATCACTTTTACCTGGCCATGGTGGAGTAGAGAAGATTTCTAGTTTATTTGTATCCCCAGAACCCGCTACACATGGTCTGGCCTGATACAGACCGGATATTATCTGGTCTATCCAATACAAAACATCTAGTACACATTAAATGCATTAAAAAATGATTTCAGATTCAAAGAAAACTTGGAGGTGTAAGTACATTTCTTCTTGTTCCCAGTAAAAATAAAGATTGAAAAATATGGGGGCTAGTTCCTCTGTTTAGGTCCTCTTATCTCTTAAGGATTTACAATTTATTTTTGAGGTTTTGTTGTTGTTGTTGACGAAAATGAAAACCTCTTATCCTGTAAAAAAAAAAAATTATAAGCTGCACTGTGATTTTAGTGCTCGTGACACCCACCCTGTGACAGTTGGGTATATCCACCCTCCTACTGGAAACAATGGCTTTAGGAGGGTAGCCAACTCGTAAACGGACATTCCCTAAGTGCCTTTAAAAATCTGAATCCAATCACCCCATCTCCTTTCCCCTCCCTTTCAGTTCCCACTTTACTCCTTTCCAGGATTGTTTATAGTTTAAACAACCAGAATATTCCGGGAGTTGCCTGGTCAGCCGCATGGAGCCTCATGTTGGCATTGCCGCGGTTAAGCTGTAAATCCCTGAGGAAACCATTTACCCCTGTAGGTGTCTCACCTTTAACCTCTGAAAAACAGGTTGACCTGGTTCACTGGGTTGTTTCACATGCAATCCAGCTATTTAGTAGCACAGAAATAGTGTTGTTTTTCCCTTCCTGGACGCTAAGATTAGTTTTTGTGGAAATGATTTAGTTGTCGCTAACGGTATTACGGACTCCTGTGTGACACAGTAGCAAGTACACATCAGCTGTTGAGAAACAAAGATCTTGCTTCCCTACTGGAGACATATGGTTAAAACCACAACAACAACAATTACAAAAAGTACCAAAAGGATATTTTGCACACACTGAAAAAAATGCAAGAGAATTAGTTTTAAGTCATCTCTCACCGACTTTTCCTTGAAGTATCAGTAGCTCATAAACACTGAAGAGCATTGATCTGATTTTTGAAAATTCGATGTTAAATTAAGATACGAGTTACTTTAGCAACAAGGAGATGGATAGAGTACGTTAGGGAGTGAGAAGTAGTCTTTTGCTGTTGTCACTTATGAGGATTAAAGTATAAGAAGAGCTCAGGCAAAAAAAAAAAAAATTCTAATTGCAGTGCAATCCACAAGTTTGCACATCCTATAACAAGAAAGCTCCTTGTTAGCTGCCAAAATCTGCCATCCAATCTGTCTGGTGGTTGATTTCATTATTGCATTTTGATGTGCCCTTGACAAGCTTTAGCACACAGAAACTCAACACCTCCTCCTGAGCCCCCCAGAACCAGAAAGATCATGGAGGGATGACAAAGGCCTGTGCTTGGCTTTTTATTATTCACATAGCCGGAGTGTTTATAAACAGAACAGAGTGTAACGAGAGCAAAATGCTCAACTCCATCGAGCAGCTCCCTTGCGTTGCATGCCATTTAAACATCGACTTTCTCTGGTCCTGCATTTTGTGCTTCACACACACAAAGACCCAAACTAAGTGCCTGAAAACTGTCCTTAAGGGTTTAAAAAATGTGGACAAACAACTCTTCTTTTCTTTCGGGAATTCCGATGCATTGTTCCACCACTTTGGGTCTGTGGCATCTGGTGTTTTTGAAACCATCTTTCCATGTTCACCCTTGATCTGCACGGTTCCAGCAACAGTGCTCGGCCCTCTCAGTCCCTAACGCATCCTTGGCGGTGGACTCCCGCACTGGGACTCACATGGGGAAATTGAAGGGATTCAATATTACTCTTAATTTTATGAAATGCATTACAGACCTCAGAAGAACTTAAAAAAAGCATTGGTAGCTTTTAATGCCTTTCCCTTAAGTTTGCAATAATTATATCCTCCCTCTCTCTCTTTTCCATTTACTGGTGTTAATGTGATATAAATGCTTTGGCTGGGTTTCATTTGAAAGGTCAGAACCTGCTCCTCGGGAGTAAAATGTTGCTTTCAGCATCATTCTTAGCTACACTGAACTTCTTCATTGCAAGGCAGAATTCTGTCTTATACGCCGGGCAGAGTGTCAGGTGACAAACTTGTCTATAGGTGACTGTTTAGAGAGATCGGTTACAAAGGGGATGACACACTCTGGCCCAGGATTTACTACAACCCCAGGGCCTCTGACTGTCCTGATTTTGGTGAATTGAGATAACTTTACTATGCTACTATTGACTATTTTGGGGGGAGTGGGGGGGCAGTGGTGAAATCATAAAGGTACAATTTGCTACCATCACAAAAATATATGTCAGGGCCTACATTTCAGGGAGTGCCTTTAACTACGGTGATGAACTTTTCTGAGCTATCCAAAGGAGAATACTTTCAAATCCATCAGTATGTTTAATTTCTTATACTCTCTTGTGCTATCCTGCTGACATTTTAGGTTGTTGGGTACATACAGCTTCCTGTCTCCTGGTATTTGCCAAAAATATATTGCTTTCAGAAAAAAAGAAGCTAACAAAGAAGAGAGTCAAGAGAATTAACATTTGTGGAATACTTTCTATAACCATACAGCCTCGTAATTGTTGTTTTACATATGCTGTATAATTTAATATAATAATCAGAACACAGATCTCTTCCAGATAAGAATTATTCCCATTTCCCAGATAAGAAAAAGATAAAGAAAGATTAAATAACATTCCCAAAGTCACACAGCTAGTAAATTAAAATCTAGGTCAGTCGGATGCCAAAACCATGCTTCTCTCTCAGCATCTTTTCTTTTAAAGAGATAAGATGTCTGAACACCTAGATTTGACCCTAACACATAGACTCCCAGGCAAAATGTGCAGCTCAAAGGGACACTCAAAAATTGGCCTTAGCTGACCAAAAACTGACAGAAACCACTCATGGATATAAGTCCTCACGATTCTGGTTGAAATAAGAAGCAAATATATTCATTATTTAGAGGTGGCCTGTTTGCATTGGAGATTAGCTGGAAATCCTAGGTTACTCTTTCTTGTTTTAAAAATGTAATTAAACCGACTGTCCTAAGAAAACTCTTCCTTCTGTTCCACATATAACCAATTCCAGATGTGAAACTGCTTCCCCGCAATAATTGGTTCACGTTTTACTTTGACTGGCCTGACCTTTCCTGAAACCTACTCCTCTCTCAAACTCATTTAGATGCTGGTTTCCAGACTGAAATCAAATTTGGACCCCAACGTGAGGAATGTCTGCAGCCTGAAAATTCCAATTTAATTCACACACTGTTCTCAAAACATTAGAACTTGAAGGGAAGGAAGGACTGATGATCTCCCCAGGACCAAAGATCCAACCCCTGTCTGGTGTGTTCCTGTGGTGTAGCCCCTCTCCCAGGCAAGACCCTCAACTGGGGCTTTCTTGGCTTGGAGTCATTTTGCTGCACTTAGCATTTAGTTCACACATCATTAGGTGAAGCCCCGGTTACAAAGATACACTGCTCTTGTCATAGCAGAAGTATGCTGCATGCACCTGCAGTTTGAAGTTTTTGTTGAGGGAATAGACTGAAATGAATGAAAATATTGAAACCATTTACTTTTCTGTGACTCCACCTGCTGTGGTATATTTTTGTTGGACAGGATGACTGGAGGTGTGTTTATGGCTTTAGGGAAAGGATACATTAGGGGTTCCATGGTTTTAAGGCTAGTTTTTTCTTTAAAACTATAAATCAAATTTCCATGAAAATAGTTATATGTATATGACTGTTATAGATTTTGTGTATGTATGTATATATGTACCCTACTTTGTTCCCCCCACTTTGGTGAGTCAGGAAGGAAAAATTTCCTTCATGTTTGTCAGCCCAGGCATAATTTGCTCATGGTACCGGTGTGTGGGTACCATACCTGTGTTGTATTTGACGTCGACAATGAGGTTGGAATAGAAACTAGCCTACCAATCCTTATAAGTTTACAGTTATCAGATTCTGCTTCTAGTGTCTTTCAAGAGAACACATTCTATTACAAGTATCCAGTTGGGCCCTGCTACATTTCATGGGTAATCTCATCAAGTGGATTTCATGATCCTCACTTTCCAGTTGAAGAACCTAAGGTCAAAGAAGATAAGAGACTTGTGAAGTTCTTGTAGCTCTTAAGTGATAGAGCTGGGCTGAAATACTTGGTCTGTGGACACTGAGTACAGTGATCTATTACCCAACAGTACCACTATTAAAAACTGAAGCCCCAAATGACAGTCAAACGCACTGTCCCTCTATTAATATGTGTCAGGCCTTCTTTTTTTAAAATTTAATTTAATTTTATTATGTTATGTTAGTCATCATACAATACATCATTAGTTTTTGATGTAGTGATCCACGATTCATTGTTTTTGTATAACACCCAGTACTCCATGCAGTACGTGCCCTCCTTAATACCCATCATCGGGCTAACCCATTCCCCCCACCCCCAACCCCTCTAAAACCCTCAGTTGGTTTCTCAGAGTCCATAGTCTCTCATGGTTCATCTCTCCCTCCGATTTCTCCCCCTTCATTTTTCCCTTCCTTCTCCTAATATCCTCCATGCTATTCCTTATGTTCCACAAATAAGTGAAACCATATGATAATTGTCTTTCTCTGCTTGACTTATGTCACTTAGCATAATCCCCTCCAGTTCCATCCATATTGATGTAAATAGTAGGTATTCATCCTTTCTGATGGCTCAGTTAATATTCCATTGTATATATGAACCACATCTTCTTTAGTCATTCATCTGTTGAAGGGCATCTCGGCTCTTTCCACAGTTTGGCTATTGCAGACATTGCTGCTATGAACAGTGGGGTGCATATGGCCC
>NW_028066451.1:0-387 GCF_054177405.1 Leptonychotes weddellii
TTCAGGAGCTTATTAGGAAGAGAAACACCAAATGTTAAGAGTTACTTATTTCTTAGTTTTAATTATTTAGAAGCATTTGTTTAGTAAACGTTACTTTTAGTTTTAATTTTAATTTTAGACTGAAATCATGCCTAATTTTTACACATGATTTCACACAACTGTTTTTCCATAAGTTAAGTTTTCCATTATTTGACTAGAATAGAAGTATGATTTTGATTTATATCTCTTGAAATGAATTTGAGTCTTTATCAGTTTAGAATTGACAGTCAGGTTTTACGTAAATTATTTTCATAAAATACATTTTTAATATTAACCCTGCCCCAGTGATTCTTCATACAGTTTTTTTCTTTTGAAGTTATGTATTTGAAATTTGCTATTCAATTTTTT
>NW_028066452.1:0-387 GCF_054177405.1 Leptonychotes weddellii
CCCCGCACCCTCCCCCAGGAGCAGAAGCCAGACAGGAAGCAGCAGAAGCAGAGCTGGAGTGTCCGTGGAGGGTTATGGAAGACAGGACACAGAGACAAATGAGGCGGGTGACTCAGTGAGATGTTCCTGCAATTCTAATAGTTTGGGCCATGAAGATGAGGCTGGGGGCGGGGGGACGACAGGAAATGCCCCCCCCCCCACCGCAGAAAAGGAGAATGATCCACACAGAGGTAGAGGAGACACAGCCCCTGCCTTTCCTGAGCTCACGGTCAGAGGCAGGACCACGCTAAGGGTCGGGACAGGGGTAGAGACTGAGGAAACATCAGAGAGGCTTTAGAAAGAGATGAAGTTTGAGTTCAGAGTCAACGGGGGTCTAGGTGGAATTTA
>NW_028066453.1:0-387 GCF_054177405.1 Leptonychotes weddellii
ATTAGTTGTGTATAACACCCGGTGCTCATCACATCACCTGCCCTCTTAATACCCATCACCCAGTTACCCCATCCCCCAACCCACCTCCCCTTTTGCAACCCTCAGTTTGTTTCCCAGAGTCAAGAGTCTGTCATGGTTTGTCTCCCTCTCTGATTTCTTCCCTTTTAAGTTTTCCCTCCGTGCCCCCATGATCCTCTGCCCTATTTCTTATCTTCCACATATGAGTGAAACCATATGATAACTGTCTTTCTCTGATCGACTTATTTCACTTAGCGTAATAACTCTAGTTCCATCCATGTTGATGCAAACGGTAGGTATTCATCCTTTCTGATGGCTGAGTAATATTCCATTGTATATATGAACCACCTCTTCTTTATCCATTCATCT
>NW_028066454.1:0-387 GCF_054177405.1 Leptonychotes weddellii
CTGGGTGGCTCAGTTGGTTAAGCGACTGCCTTCGGCTCAGGTCATGATCCTGGAGTCCCTGGATCGAGTCCCGCATCGGGCTCCCTGCTCGGCAGGGAGTCTGCTTCTCCCTCTGACCCTCCCCCCTCTCATGTGCTCTCTCTCATTCTCTCTCTCTCAGATAAATAAATAAAATCTTTAAAAAAAAAAAAAAAAAAAAAGAGGAAAGCATTTCTCCAGGATTCCCAACTGGAGAGACGCTGCTTTGGAAATAAGATCCCATCCGTAAGCAGGCCCTTGGAAACCCGTTTTCATCATGATGCAGAACCGCACAGCTCATTTATAGACTCGCAGATGAGATGATCTGGAATGTGCTTACCATCCCATCCAAAGATGAGTATGCACATA
>NW_028066455.1:0-387 GCF_054177405.1 Leptonychotes weddellii
ACTTTTTTAGTCTATTGTAAAAGATTTGCTTCTCTGATTCATCAAAGATTTATTAAACACTTACAAAGTGATAGGCACGATAGCTTCTCAGCAGTTGACAAGTAACACACCGATCCTGCTGTTATGGAAATTGCAATCTAGAAAACACTGAACTGATCATTTAACATTTTCTATAAAAAATGGAGAAAAAAAAAGACTACACTTTTAGGGATCACTTCTATAGTTGTAACTCTGAACATATAGAATCCCAGAAACCATGAGGAGGAAGTATAGTGTCCTTTTCTGAGCATGAAGCTAGCTCTGGGTATTGCTTCTGCAGCTGCAGGCAAACATCAATGATCTTTCTTCCCTGCATTGAAAGAGCAAGAAGGAAGGGAAACCATCTCA
>NW_028066456.1:0-387 GCF_054177405.1 Leptonychotes weddellii
TCCTGGAGTCCCACCTAGCATTCGGAGCAGTTAGTCCCATGTGATGAGTGGGTGGCCTTGACGGTGGCCATATCTTACCTTGGTGCTTCCTCTTGTAGCAAACTACCTGTTTTCTCCTGTTTCTCTGGTGGTCCAGTAGATCAGGATAGGGACATCTTATACAGACTGTCAGAATACTGTGCGTATATCCCTAAGGAAGTGTGTGGGAGGCATAAAGACTACATTTCTAGTTGTGTCCTCTAGGTGAGGGATTCAAAGTGAAGTCGACAGAGCTTTTGCTCATTGTGAACTAGTGTATCACCGAGTGGCACAGAACCACTCAGGTACCTGCATACCCGGACCCCCTGTGTCTGATGATCTGTCCCTTACGAGTGGGACACTGGGCTG
>NW_028066457.1:0-387 GCF_054177405.1 Leptonychotes weddellii
GTGTGCAAGTATGTGCGTGCATACACGTGTTTGTATGTGTGCATGTATATTTGGGTACGTCTGTACGTGTGTGTGTACACGTGTGTGCATGTTCTTGCCGAGACAGGTCATTATGTAAACGTAGGCACAGATATGGAGGAATGCAAAGCAACAGGCTGAGGACCTGAGTAGATTTGCAAAGATTCCTGTTACCAGTGATGTACAAATCAAGGTCCGCTGCTTTATAGGCCGAGACCTTGCGTTTTACCGTGGACGCGGTGTTCTGGGTCAGCTTCTCGTGATGGAACATTCTGGAGGCGCCAGAGTCAGTGGAGAGACAGATGGTTTCAGGCTGCAGCTTTCAAGTCAGATGGCCCAGGGGTCCGAGCCTGGCTCTGTCACCGTCCG
>NW_028066458.1:0-387 GCF_054177405.1 Leptonychotes weddellii
CTGTTCTTGGGGGCTGGAGGCACAGCCAGCCCTAAGCATTCCACTATAAATTCTACATTTCATTGAAATCCTTGAAAAGTTATGCAAATATTATAGTCCATTCCACAATATCTGAGTTTATTGTAATAGGAAAATAATGGTGTACGTTGCCACACCTGTTGTTGAGTAAACTATGCTTTTTTAAAAAGAAAAAAAAAAAGAAGAAATAGACAATCTGAATAGGTATATATATTTATTAAAGGAATTGAATCAATAATTAATAACCTTCCAAAACAGATTCACTGGTTAATTCTACCAAACATTTAAGGGAAAAATTATACCAATTATCTATAATTTCTTCTGGAAGACAGAAACAAAGGGAATAATTCCTAACTCATTCAATGAGTC
>NW_028066459.1:0-387 GCF_054177405.1 Leptonychotes weddellii
GGCGCCTGGGTGGCTCAGTTGGTTAAGCGACTGCCTTCGGCTCAGGTCATGATCCTGGAGTCCCTGGATCGAGTCCCGCATCGGGCTCCCTGCTCGGCGGGGAGTCTGCTTCTCCCTCTGACCCTCCTCCCTCTCATGCTCTCTGTCTCTCATTCTCTCTGTCTCAAATAAATAAATAAAATCTTTAAAAAAAAAAAAACAAAACACCAAACTGTATTCAGGTTAACCAAGCAAATGACGTTATTTTTAATAGAAGAATCACAGCTAATAATGTCAGGAGGAATTATTGAAATAGAAAACCACCATCATTGTAACTCATGATAAAATAATGAATCTAGGCAACCATTAGGCTTCTTGGGAAATTTATAATAAATGGTTCAGGCTGAC
>NW_028066460.1:0-387 GCF_054177405.1 Leptonychotes weddellii
TGACATATCACATCCCAGGTAACTTCCTGGAAGGAGCTCGGTCTGTGGCTCGGCTGGCTTGGGGAATGTCACCTGGAAGAACTGACAGTCCTGTTTCCAACACAGACATGATGGGGCCTGTGCCCTCTGCTGAGCTGAGGCCCGTGGAGGGTTCTGGATGCTACCACACGTCCTAGGCACAGGCCCCACACGGCCGTGCGTGCAATAGCATGTTTGTGTGTGTACTAGCGTGTGCATGCAACCTGATTGTGCGTGTGTACGTGCCCAGTCTGTGTGCGGGACGCGGAGCCTGGACCCGCCACCCTGAGCTAGCTCCCCACACGGCAGTCTTCCTGGTTCTCAGGGCCCATTCCCAACTCCTAAGAAGGTGAATCAGTTTCCCAGATT
>NW_028066461.1:0-8071 GCF_054177405.1 Leptonychotes weddellii
GGCTGCATCTTGCATTGGAGAACACTGCTTCCCCTAAACCCCTTTCCCTTATCTCCTGGGACAAAACATTGCTGTTTCTTTCTTCCTTTTCCAGTATTTTCTTATGAAAAATTAAAACCTACAGAAATGTTGAAAGGGTTACACAGTGAAAACCCATCTACCTATACCTAAATTCTATGAAATTATCATTTATATATGTGTGTATGTGTATATATATAGTCACCTGTAAAACAATTACATGTATGTATATATAAACAATTATATATATTAAACAATTATGTGTTTGTATTTAGCCCATCATTCTATCTTCTTTTTTGATGCATTTCAAAGAAAGTTGCAGCAACAGTACATTTTACCCTTGCATTCTTTCAGCATACATGTCACTAGAGTTTAGTGTTTGTTAGTTTTTTGGGCAGGGTGGGGAGAAGGAATTTATATGCTGTGAAATGCACTTAAGTTTCTCCATGGGGCGCCTGGGTGGCTCAGTCGTTAGGCGTCTGCCTTCGGCTCGGGTCCTGATCCCGGGGTCCTGGGATCGAGCCCCGCATCGGGCTCCCTGCTCGGTGGGAGGCCTACTTCTCCCTCTCCCTCTCCCCCTGCTTGTGTTCCCTCTCTCGCTGTGTCTCTCTCTGTCAAATAAATTAAAAGAAAAAAGAAAGAAATGCACTTAAGTTTCTCCAAATGATGATTTTTTTGATGTGCATATCCTCCTGTAATACAAGTCTCCCATCAAGATTAGGACAGTTCTTTTTTTTTTTTAAAGATTTTATTTATTTATTTATTTATTTTATTTATTTACATGGATGGATTAGTTTATTGGTTTTTTCTCCTGATGGTGGACACCCAGGCTGTTCCCAGTTTTTAGTCATTATGAATAAGTTTCTCCTTATAAAAGTATTTTTGTGAACATCTGTTTAGTTTTATAGGAAATGGTTATTATATGATTCTACATTCCTGTCAGTCCTGTGTGAGAGTTTCAGTTGTACCCTTACCATTTGGTGGTATTGGTTTTTTAAAAAATTTTGAAATAAAGGGGCGCCTGGGTGGCTTAGTCGGTTAAGCAGCTACCTTCAGCTTAGGTCATGATCTCAGGGTCCTGGGATGGAGCCCCATGGCGGGCTCTCTGCTCAGTGGGGGTCTGCATCTCCGTCTCCCTGCCACTCTGCCTACTTGTGCTCTCTCTCTGTCAAATAAATAAATACAATCTTTAAAAAAATTTTTTGAGGGCCCCTGGGTGGCTCAGATGGTTAAGCGTCTGCCTTCGGCTCAGGTCATGATCTCAGGGTCCTGGGATCGAGTCCCGCATCGGGTTCCCTGCTCAGTGCAGAGCCTGCTTCTCCCTCTCCCTCTGCCACTCCCTCTGCTTGTGCTCTTCTGTCTATCTCTCTGTCAAATAAATAAATAAAATCTTTAAACAAAAAAATTTTTTTTGAAATAAAGCTGTATTACACTAGCAGTAAGAATGTTTATTATATTACCATACAGTGTGATTGTTAGCTGTATGTTCTCTGTAGATCCTTTTTCAGGTTGAGGAAGTTCCTTATTCCTACCTTGGTGAGAGCAAAAATTATGACTAGATGTTGAATTTTGTTAAAGTGATTTTTCTGTATCAAGATAATTGTCTTTTTTAAGTCTAATATGGTGAACAACGTGGTTTGATTTTCTTTTTTAAAAAATAAACTCTTGGGCGCCTGGGTGGCTCAGTTGGTTAAGCGACTGCCTTCGGCTCAGGTCATGATCCTGGAGTCCCAGGATCAAGTCCCGCATCGGGCTCCCTGCTCGGCAGGGAGTCTGCTTCTCCCTCTGCCCCTCCCCCCTCTCATGTGCTCTCTCTCATTCTCTCTCTCTGAAATAAATAAATAAAATCTTTAAAAAAATAAATAAATAAACTCTTAAACCAAACTATCTCTGGGAGAAATTCTACTTGGTTCTTTTATATGTTGGATTGATTTGTAGAATATTTGTTAAGGATTTTTGCATCTGTATTCATGAGTGATATGGTCTGTAGTTTCAATTTTTTGTAATATCTTTGTCTAGTTTTGGTGTCAGGGTAATTCTGGCTTCATGGAATGAACTGGGAATTGTTTCTTCCTCTTTATTTTCTGGAAGTTTGTGAATTGATAATGTTTCTTCTGTAAATGTTTAGTAGAATTCCTAACAAAGCCATCTAGAGTTGGAGTTTTCTTTGTGGAAAGGTTTTGTTTTTATTTTATTTTATTTTTTATATAGAGAGAGCATGAGCATGACCGGGGTAGGGGGAGTGGGGGGGAGGCAGAGAGAGAGGGAGAGAGAGAATCTCAAGCAGACTTCCCGTTGAGCATGGAGCCCCATGTGGGGCTGGATCTCATGACCCTGAGATCATGACCTAAGCCAAAATAAAGAGTCGGACATTTAACTGAGCCACCCAGGTGTCCCATTTTGTGGGAAGACTAACAATGAATTCAGTTTCTTGACTAGATATCAGGCTATCATGTTATCTAATTTTTTTTGAGTGAGCTTTGGTAGTTTGTCTTCTTCTGAGGAATTTATTCATTTCAACTTGAGTTGTAATATTTATTGGCATAAAGGTCATACTATTTCCTTATCTGTAGGAGCTGTAGTGATCTTACTTTTTAGGTCTTTGTTTTCTCAGTACTTAGTGCTGTAAATTTCCCTTTATGCATTGCTTTAGAAGCATCCCACAAACTTGATTTTACTGTTTCCACTTTCACTCAGTTTTGAAATAATGTCTAATTTCACTCCTGATTTCTTCTTTGATCCATGGATTAGAAGTATGTTGTTTAATTTCTAGGATTAGGGGATTTTTCTGTATACCTTGTGTTACAGATTTCTGTTTAATTTTGCTTTAGTTGGAGACCATACTTCATAATTATTTTAGTCCTTTTAAATTTATTGAGACTTATTTTATGGCTCCGCATAAGCTCTATCTTGGTAAATGTTTCATGTTTATTTGCTGTTATTGGGTAGAGAGGTCTGTCAGTGTTAGGTCAGGTTGGTTGATTGTGTTCGGTCCTTTCTATCCTTCCTGAATTTTGTGTGAGTGTTTTACCACTCACTGAGAGAAGAGGGTGTGTTGACGTCCCCAACTATAAATTTGGATTTATTTCTCTTTTCAGTTCAGTCAGTTTTTGCTTCATGTACTTTCTCTTTCTAAAGTGCATACACGTTTGGATTGCTTTGTTCTGCTAATGAATTGACCCTGTTACCATTATGAAGTGACTTCCTATCCATGTTAATATTCTTTTTTCCCCCTGAAATCTACTTTGTGTGGTGGTAATGTAATTCCTCCAGCTTTCTTTTGATTAATAGCATGACACAGCTCTTTCTTTTTACTTTTCATCTGTCTGTATCTTTATATTTAAAGTGAGATTTTTGTAGATAGCATGTAATTGGATCTTGTTTTTGTTTGCCCAGTCTGATAGCCTGTGCCTCTTAATTTAAGTATTTAGACCAGGAGAAGGCAAACTGGTTTGTGGGACAAACCTGGCTTGCTGTCTGTTTTGTCGATAAACTTCCTTGGAATGTAGCCATGCTTGTTAGTGTTTATGGATGCTTCTGTGCCTGATGGCGGCACTGAGTTGTGTGAGAGCCTGAATGGCTGGCAGAGCCCTAAATATTTATTATCTGGCCTTTAGTTCAGGAAAGGTTTCCAGGGGCGCCTGGGTGGCTCAGTCGTTAAGCGTTTGCCTTCGGCTCAGGTCATGATCCCAGGGTCCTGGGATCGAGCCCCGCATCGGGCTCCCTGCTTGCCGGGAAGCCTGCTTCTCCCTCTCCCACTCCCCCCTTGCCTGTGTTCCCTCTGTGTCTCTTTCTGTCAAATAAATAAATAAAAATCTTAATAAAAAAAAGAGGGGCGCCTGGGTGGCTCAGTCGGTTAAGCGACTGCCTTCGGCTCAGGTCATGATCCTGGAGTCCCGGGATCGAGTCCCGCATCGGGCTCCCTGCTCGGCAGCGAGTCTGCTTCTCCCTCTGACCCTCCTCCCTCTCATGCTCTCTGTCTCTCATTGTCTCTCTCGCAAATAAATAAAGTCTCAAAAAAAAAAATTAAAAAAAAAAATTTCTTTAAAAAAAAGAAAGGTTTCCAGCCCCTGTTATTTAATATTAATTAATGGTTATTGATGTGGTTGAGTTTGAATCTCCTGTCTTGCTGTTTGTTTTTACTTGACTTTTCCATTTTTTTTTAATTCTTTCTCTGCATTCTTTTGGATTGAATATTTTTCATGATTCCATTTCATTTCCATTATTGGCTTATTAGCTATATATATTTGTTTACCTTTCTAATATACTCCTTCACATGTAAGAACCTTACAAGGGTCGCCTGGCTGGCTCAGTTGGTGGAGCGTGCGACTCTTGAACTTCGGATTATGAGTTTGGGCCCAATGTGGGGTGTAGAGATTACTTAAAAAATAAATAAAAATTAAAAAAAAAAGAACCTTAATACTAGGCTTGTTTCCCATTCCAGCTTTTGTGTTGTTACCATATATTTTACTTCTATATATATTATAAACCTCAGAATACATTATTTCCAATTTAAATCCTTATAATAGGGGCGCCTGGGTGGCTCAGTCATTAAGCATCTGCCTTCAGCTCAGGGTGCTGGGATTGAGCCCTGCATCGGGCTCCCTGTTCCGCAGGAAGCCTGCTTCTCCCTCTCCCACTCCCCCTGCTTGTGTTCCTTCTCTCGCTGTGTCTCTCTCTGTCAAATAAATAAATAAAATCTTCAAAAAATAAATAAATAAACCCTTATAATAATTTGTACTTTTCTCTAGTTCTGAGTTGAGTTGTTAAGCAGTGTATCAGCATAGGTATATTTGAAGGCAATTGTTACATCATTATCGGGCTTAACTAATTCTTCTTTATATTACAAATCTTTAATTATTATAAAAATGGCAATATAAACTGTGAAAGTTAGAAAATACAGGTAGTCATTTCTTTAGAAAATAAAATTTAAAATGCCACGTTCCTGCCATTCAGAGGTTACCACTATTAACATCTTGTTGTTCAGCTTCTTCTTTCGTGTGTTTATGTGTGAGTAGTCTTCACCACAGTGAGCTCATATTTATCATGCTTTTTTATTACTTTTTCAGTTACTTTCATCTTTCTCTGTCATTAAATGTGTGTCTTTCTTATCTAACACCCAGTCCATATTCAGATCTCTCCAATTTCCCCCGAATATGTTTTACACTTGGTTTGTTTAACACAGGATTAAGTGTGAACCCCATTGCATCTGGTTGCTCAGTTCTCAGTGTCCAACACCCTCCACCCTCTTCTCACCCCCTTTCTGTTGTGTTAGCCACACCCTTGTCCACACCACCCTCCGCAGGGCTGACTCTGGGTGTCCTTGGTCAGGCACACACTGGGAGCTCCCACTTCATACTCTCCCTCGCACATCCTCCAAGTGCTCACCACTGATGGAAGACGGCGTTCACTCATGCAGCTTTGATCTTTTAAAAATTATTGGTGGGAAATGTCAGCTGTTTATTTCTTATAAAACTATAATTTTTAACTATAATTTAAAGCTTTAATTTTAAATGGATTATTTCAGCCTTTTCCTCCTTTCTCGTGCTTCACGGGTGCTCTGCCACAGTCTGTTCATGGACTGTGTTTTCATTTCACTTTCCCATGTAGATTTCTTAGGTGCTAAATAATCCCTTCAGGTTATTAAATATTTCTTTATCTTCTGAAATTGCTTAATGACCTCTCTTTTTCTGCCTTTTTAAAAGGACCTTAAAGGCTTTGATCCAGGAGAGAAGTACTTTTTTAACACATCATGGGGAGATATTTCTCTCTGGGAACCTTCTGGAAAGAAAGTGGTATGTATTTTTGTATTTGATTTTTATATTTCCTCAGAAGTTGGGGGTAAGTGTCACTTCAGTTCTGAGGAACATCACACGTTATTGGGATCGCTGATCAATAAGGAAGGGGGAGGCGGGAAAAAGAAAAACAAAATTAAATGCTTTATAGTATAGAATCATTGTTACTTTGAGAGTTTTCTGTATATAAAGTTGATAATGTGATGTAGTGAAACTACTATTTGTCCTTGATCATAAGATGCCACTCATGTAAGAAGGGCCTTGGATTTATAACTATTCTGAGTAAAAATAATTGCCATATCATCATGTATGATGAAGGTTCATCCTGGTTTCAGAAGCTTCATTAAAAATGTGGATCTTTGATGGGGCGCTTGGGTGGCTCAGTTGGTTAAGCCTCTGCTTTTGGCTCAGGTCATGATCTCCAGGTCCTAGGATCAAGCCCCATGTCAGGCTCCTGCTCAGTGGGAAGTCTGCTTCTCCCTCTGCCCCTCCCCCTGCTCCTGTGCATTCTCTCTCTCTCCCTCTCAAATAAATAAAATCTTTAAAAAAAAATGTGAATCTTTGAGATGAGGAACACAATTTATAATAATTGGAGACCTCAAACCTAAGCAGATTGAAGCTAAATTCTCCTTATTAAAGTGTTTTCTCCTGGAAAACCTTTCCTACCACCCAGCCATCCGTAACACTGGCACCTTCATCAGTATCAAGCTCAGCATGTCCCAGATTTGATTTAACTGTCCCAGTCTCCACCACTCCACCACTCTCACCTCTCCCCTCCATTTGGCCAAGTCACGTTGGTCTTGGGACTTTTGGCTTTAAAAAAAATTTTCCTATTACTAGTCAATCATTGTTCTGTCACAGTTTTCTTTAAAAACATTTCTATTGCCAACAGTCCTCCTGTGTTCCACTTCTCTGCTTTTGGGTTGTGTCCCACCTGTTGGTCTCCTGCCACAAGATGCCTTGAAACCACTTTGATTTGGTTATTCTCCTGCTTGAAACAGCACATGGCTGTTCAAATATGCCTTGCTTTGAAGACCTTGACTTCATGAATCTTACGCCTCACTGTTTTTCTCTTCTGAATTCTCAGAAGATCCCATAAAGTAACATGCAGTATAATATATAATTATAAGCTTTTCATCAAGAAACACTTTTTGAGTACCTGCTACAAAGTAGGTAAAGCTTTTGAGTCCCTGATACAATAGGTACAAGCTAGGTATTTTTTTCTTAAGATGTTTGTTTTTGTTGGGGTGAATAGGGCCTAGGCATAAAGTGTTAAACGTATGAAATAGTAGAGATTGAATCTGTTGATTAGTTACTATATTCAGAAAAACCACCACTGCCCAGTGTGGCAGAGACTGTGCTGTCTGCTAGATGACTGCCTGACTCCTCTTGGTTCCTACGGTGGCAGAAATGTGCACTCAGGCTGGAATGTGTGGCTGATGCTACAGTGAGGTTCTCAGGGGCTCAGAGAAAAGAGATTTGTTAGATGTTTGGGTTTGGGGGACAGAGACCTTCTGAGGGTCTAGGTGATGAAACTCAGTGTGGGACCTGAGGAAGCAGCCTCAGACTGACTGGCAGGGGGTTGGTGCATGTCCAGGGTGAGGGTTGCTGCCAGCACCCAGTCCTCCTCACTCTCCTGTCCTGCCTCTGGCCTTGGTCATCCTCTTCCTCTGTTGCCAGCAGGGCCCAGGCCTCACACTTGCCTTGCTCCCGAGTGATCACTCATCCTGGAACTTTCACAGGGGGCTTTTATAGGAACATAGGCTTTCATTTCTCTTGGGTGAGTGCCTAGGCTTGAAATTGCTGGATTGTATATGGTAAATAAGTACATATTTCTCTTTATTTTTTTTTTTTTTAAAGATTTTATTTATTTATTTGAGAGAGAGAGAATGAGAGACAGAGAGCACAAGAGGGAGGAGGGTCAGAGGGAGAAGCAGACCCCCTGCTGAGCAGGGAGCCCGATGCGGGACTCGATCCCGGGACTCCAGGATCATGACCTGAGCCGAAGGCAGTCGCCCAACCGACTGAGCCACCCAGGCGCCCATATATTATATAGATTTTTTTTTTTTTAAAGATTTTATTTATTTATTTGAGAGAGAGAGAATGAGAGACAGAGAGCATGAGAGGGGGGAGGGGCAGAGGGAGAAGCAGACTCCCCGCCGAGCAGGGAGCCCGATGCGGGACTCGATCCCGGGACTCCAGGATCATGACCCGAGCCGAAGGCAGTCGCTCAACCAACTGAGCCACCCAGGCGCCCC
>NW_028066462.1:0-387 GCF_054177405.1 Leptonychotes weddellii
ATGGGCATGCAAATGTCTCCTTCAAGATCCTGTTTTCGGGGCGCCTGGGTGGCTCAGATGGTTAAGCGTCTGCCTTCGGCTCAGGTCATGATCTCAGGGTCCTGGGATCGAGTCCCGCATCGGGCTCCCTGCTCTTTGGGAGCCTGCTTCTCCCTCTGCCTCTCTCTCTCTCTCTCTCTGTCTCTCATGAATAAGTAAATAAAATTAAAACAAAATAAAAATAAAAATTAAAAAAAAAAAAAAAGATCCTGTTTTCATTTCTTTTGGATTTATACTCAGAGGTGGAATTGCTGGATCATATGATAATTCTATTTTTAATATTTTGAGGAACCTCCATACACTCTTCCATAGCAGCTGCAGCATTTTACATTTCTTTTTTTTTTTTTT
>NW_028066463.1:0-387 GCF_054177405.1 Leptonychotes weddellii
CGCCTGGGTGGCTCAGTTGGTTAAGCGACTGCCTTCAGCTCAGGTCATGATCCTGGAGTCCCGGGATCGAGTCCCGCATCGGGCTCCCTGCACAGCGGGGAGTCTGCTTCTCCCTCTGCCCCTCCCCCCTCTCATGTACTCGCTCTCTCTCATTCTCTCTCTCTCAAATAAATAAATAAAAAATCTTTAAAAAAAAAAACATTTAACTAGATTAATATTTAGTCAACATTCCTTTGGAGTTAGACACTCTAAAGAAACAAATTAAACTTGATCTGCAAAATTTCTTTAGATTCTACCTCTTTCTATTACCCATATCATCAGGCTATAAGTTGCTGTTTTTCTTAATGGGTTGAATTGTGTTCTCAAAGACATGTTGAACTTCTAACC
>NW_028066464.1:0-387 GCF_054177405.1 Leptonychotes weddellii
GATTTCTAACTGGGAATTTTTCTTACTTTCTTTTTATCTTAACTAAGTTCCTCTTGATCTAAATTTGGTATCTCCTTTTTTAAAAAGTTTTTTATTGTTATGTTAATCACCATCCATTACATCATTAGTTTTTGATGTAGTGTTCCATGTTCACTGTTTGTGCACAACACCCAGTGCTCCATGCAGAATGTGCCCTCCTTAATACCCATCACCAGGCTAACACATCCCCCCAGCCCCCTCCCCTCTAGAACGCTCAGTTTGTTTCTCAGAGTCCATCGTCTCTCGTGGTTCGTCTCCCCCTCTGATTTCCCCCCTTCATTCTTCCCCTCCTGCTATCTTCTTCTTCTTCTTTCTTTTTTTCTTTCTTAACATATATTGCATTATTTG
>NW_028066465.1:0-387 GCF_054177405.1 Leptonychotes weddellii
AATATGAATATATGCTGAGTTCTATGGAGTGAGTGGTTGCCTTCTGAATGGGTCTTAAAGAGTAAGTGAGAATTGGGGGGCGGAGCAAGATGGTGGAGGAGTAGGAGACCTGGATTTCGTCTGGTCTCAGGAATTCAGCTGGATGGGGATCAAACCATTCTGAACACCTACAAACTCAACAGGAGATCAAAGAAAAGAATAGCAACAACTCTCTGAACAGAAAAACGACCACTTTCTGGAAGGTAGGACGTGCATGCGAAGTGAATCTGAGGCGATATTCGGGAGGATAGACGGTGGGGGAGGAGGCCTCCAGCAGCCGCTTCTGGCAGGTGATAGAGCCGCGGAGCACAAAATCGGAACATTTAGAAGTCAGCTCCGCTGAGGGAC
>NW_028066466.1:0-387 GCF_054177405.1 Leptonychotes weddellii
AGCTAGGTATCTAACAAGCCACTCCGAACACCCACGAAATCAGCCTGAGATATAAGGCTATGCGGGCAGAGGATCATCAGTCCAGAGGTACAAAAGACGGAGTTGGGATTGCTTGGACAGACGTGGCAGGATAAACAGAAGGGGGAGGGGACCACCAGAAGCTAGCCTTTGGAAAGTTAATACTCCTCTGCAAAAGCGCCCTGCTCCTGGGGACCAGCAATAGCTTAGAGAGCGATGGCCGAGGGACGGTAAGGGACTGATAACAGCACTCAAACAGAACACAGGGGGTAAGGGGCAAATGCTGAGACCCAGCGGCTGCAGAGCCTCCAGCCACGGCCAAGGCCTTGAGAGGACCCGGCTTGGAACAATGCCCACAGACCCAGGGGC
>NW_028066467.1:0-387 GCF_054177405.1 Leptonychotes weddellii
CCCGTGACACAGATGGGGACACCGAAGGATCTCACACCTAGCTCATCCCAGGCTCACAGGCTCACTGGGAGGGCACCCTGCCCCGCCCCGGACACGGTGACGTCAGCGCCCTTCCTCCCGCCCACTCGGACCACGAAGACCTGGGCTATCCATCCACGTCCTCCTGGGCCTCTTTCCAGTTGTCCTTCACCTCCACAGGTGGCCTGAGTCTGCCTTGCTCCTCCTCCTCCTGCGAACACTCCCTGAAACCTGGAGCCTTTCTTTCCTCAATTCCTGTGGTTCAACTACCAACAGCGCAGGTCTCCTTCATCTGACCTTGAACTCCAGCCTCGGGCAGCCACCTGCTCCTGGACGTCCTCCCACACCCAATGTCCTCAGGCCCTTTTT
>NW_028066468.1:0-387 GCF_054177405.1 Leptonychotes weddellii
CACCATCTCTCCCATTTTTCCCACCCCGCAACCTGTGGTAATCACCATTCAACTCTGTTTCTGTGAGTTCATTTGTTTTAAGAATTCATATATATGTGAGATCATGGTTCTGTCTGGTTTATTTCACTTAGCATAATGTCCTCTAGGACCACCCATGTTGTCACCAATGACAGGATCGTGTTCTTTCTCGTGGCTGACTAATGTTTCATTACATCCACCTAGATGTAGGTATAGACACAGATGTACATGTACATGTAAATATAGATAGAAATAGATAAAGATACCACAACTTCTTTATCCATTCAACCATTGGTGGATACTAAGGTTGTTTCCATGTTTTGGCTATTGTGAATGATGCAATGAACACAGGGGTGCATGTATCTTTTC
>NW_028066469.1:0-387 GCF_054177405.1 Leptonychotes weddellii
GCCTGGGTGGCTCAGTTGGTTAAGCGACTGCCTTCGGCTCAGGTCATGATCCTGGAGTCCCGGGATCGAGTCCCGCATCGGGCTCCCTGCTCTGCAGGGAGTCTGCTCCTCCCTCTGACCCTCCCCCCTCTCATGTGCTCTCTGTCTCTCTCATTCTCTCTGTCTCAAATAAATAAATAAAATCTTTAAAAAAAAAAAAGATTCATTTATTTTCTCATGTAATGTTCATTTGACTTCTTGTCATTTCTTGAAACAGCCACCCTTCCCTGCTATGCCTTGTAGTGTCAACCTTTGTGGTATATGTGTGGGGCCTGGTTCAATGAGCACTTCGTCAGTGACTTCACTTTCACCAAGGGGAGCTCTGGTGTCTTGGGAAACACCAAAAAG
>NW_028066470.1:0-387 GCF_054177405.1 Leptonychotes weddellii
CCTGGGTGGCTCAGTTGGTTAAGCGACTGCCTTCGGCTCGGGTCATGATCCTGGAGTCCCGGGATCGAGTCCCGCGTCGGGCTCCCGGCTCGGCGGGAGGCCTGCTTCTCCCTCTCCCACTCCCCCTGCTTGTGTTCCCTCTCTCGCTGTCTCTCTCTCTGTCAAATAAATAAATAAAAAATCTAAAAAAAAAAAAAAAAAAAGAAGCCATTAATACTAAAGACAAATAAAGACAATGGGGTAGGGAGTACCCTCTGTCATGTATTAGTTTGTTCACTTGCATGTGGTCCATCTGGACCCTCTTCCTGAGGGCATGGATTGTATTTTGTTCACAGCAGCGGCTCTAGCACCTAGAACAGTATCTGGCGGCCAACTTTACACAGTAAA
>NW_028066471.1:0-387 GCF_054177405.1 Leptonychotes weddellii
ACCCAGGGATGCTGGAACTTTTCTCCCTATCAAAGGGATCTGTTGAGATGGACAGCTCCATTATGTTGGCAGACACACACCTGCGTGGATTAGTTGATGCGCCCCTCCTGCGGCCCCAGGCGGTCCCACGCTCAGCCTAACCCTGTGGCTGTCGATCTGTAGGGGATTTGCCCCCTTCCTTTTCTTCTGAGCACAAAGCCCCATGAGGACCGGGTCGTGCCTGCTGCTTGCACCTTTGTATCCCAAGCCCCCTGGCCCAGGTCTCGGCATGAAGTCATAAGCAGTTGATCCACATGTTATATGAAAGAGCCAACCAGGGCGCCTGGGTGGCTCAGATGGTTAAGCGTCTGCCTTCGGCTCAGGTCATGATCCCAGGGTCCTGGGATC
>NW_028066472.1:0-8070 GCF_054177405.1 Leptonychotes weddellii
GAGGGGGGTGGGAGGGATGGGGTGGCTGGGTGATGGACATTGGGGAGGGTAGGTACTATGGTGAGCACTGTGAATTTTGTAAGACTGAATCAAAGACGTGTACCCCTGAAACAAATAATACATTACATGTTAATTAAAAAATAAAAAAAATCAAATTTTAATTAAAAGAATAACATACGTTCCACTTTGTTTTTTATACTTAGAGTGTGGCTGAGGTTTATTGAAGACTGTTATGGAAGCATTAGAGCCAGCAATTGTCATGAGAAGAATGTTGTCTAATATTGCCAGGGTCAGAGATGGTGAATGATAGGCTTGATTGTTGAAAAGACCAGTAAGAATTATTTTATTTGTCTTCACCTCAATAGAAAAGGCAACAATGCATAAGTGAACACAATCTTCATTTTCCATTAAGTATTTCAGTAGGTCACCTAGGATGAGGAAATAGCTTTGGTCAGTTTATCCACAAAAGAAATCATCTACAACATATGTTGGGAAAAGGAACAAATAATTTTACTTGGTTGTCATCCCTTTCAAGTTTCTTATAAAGATTATTTCAAACATTTGTCATACTCTTTAAGCACTCTATTCTATCATTCAATTCCAAGCTCTCTCACTTCATAGTCTATGACATAGATTCCTACTTCACTGAGAAAACACAGGCAACATAGTATAGATTTTCTTATCTTTCTTTTGTTTTTAAAGATTTTATTTATTTATTTGAGAGAAAGAGAAAGAGATAGCAAGAGAGAGCATGAATGTGGAGGAGAGGGAGAAGCAGTCTCCTTGCCCACGACCCTGGGATCATGACCTGAACCAAAGGCAGATGCTTAACCGACTGAGCCACCCAGCTGCCCCTAATCTATCTTAAAGAGATCCATAAGTATTTCCACTTATAGATTTTATTGCTTAAAGCAGAAAAAAACCTCCCTCTGTGAAAATAAAAAAAAAAACTGGATTAAATAAATAAGAAATCACCTCTTTGAAGGTATTAGATATCTAAAAAAGCAATCAACATTTGTGGAATAAGCCCCTAGAAGGATGGAAATGCACTGAATTGAGCCAAGCATTCCATACCCCTTTTCCCTTTAAGGCATTTTAGATTTATAAGTTATGGAATGCATTGGTAAATCCTCAGGCTTTCAGTGGGGCTCCTGAAGGTCTATACCCTAAGAGTAACCGTAAGGTATAGATCAGTTCTTATAAAAATTTCAACACAGTCTCAAATCACTTAAATCCCTGATTGGATTTAGATCCTCCCTTAATCTCACTGCCTTTCAGGAATTAAATTAAGCCTCCTCTGGAGAAGATAATCTCAAGTAGAGTCTATGTAATTTTCATACACAATATCTGGCATTCAATTAAAAAATTACTAGGCATACCAAAACACAGAACCAAAAAAAAGCACAGAAAATAGAAATACATCCACATATAAACTAGCTATTAGAGACAGAATATTTATGAGAGAACTGAAGTCCATAGGAAATATCAAATATTGATTTTAGAGTCAAAAAAAAATCAACTACAATTAATAAATAGCAGGTTGGACACAAATGAAGAGTAGACAGGAAACTGGAAGACAGGTTGATTAGAAAATACTCAGCTAAAAGCACAGTGAGAAAGAGAACGGGAAACAAAAATAAAACATAAATTACCAATATTAGAAATGACATAGGGGAAATCACTACAGATCCTGTAGACATCAAAAGGGTAATAAAGGAATACTGTGAACAACTCTACACATATAATTTGACATTTTAGATGAAATAGAACACTTCCTCAAAACACACAAACTACAACAGTTCTCCCAATATGATATAGGTAATTTGAATAATTATAATTATTAAGGAAATTTAACTCATAAATGAAAAATTTCTCCCAAAAGAAATCTCTAGGTCTAGATGTTTTCACTTGATCTTAGCCAAAAGGCCAAGAAGCGATTGGGTCTAGATGTTTTCACTGGAAAATTCTACAAAATATTTAAGGAAGAGTCAACGCTAATTATACACAATATCTTTCAGAAAATACAGGAGGAGGGAACATTTCTGAATTCATTTTATCAAGTTAGTATTACTCTGATAGAAAAATCATAAAAGACAGTACCAAGAAAAAGGAAAATTACAGACCAATATCTTTCACAAATATAATGTAACACCCCTTAACAAAATATTAGCAAATAAAATTCATCAATATATAAAAAGAATTACAACTATGGTCAAGTGGGGTCTATTCCAGGGATTCAAGGCTGGTTCAATATTTAAAACTCAACCAATGTTATTCACCATATTTTAGGCTGAAGTAGAAAAACCATTAATAATCATATCAATTTATGCAGAAAAAATTTTGGCAAAACTCAGTAATCATTCATGAGAAAACTCTGAAAAAAAGGTTATAGAGCTAAACTTCCTCACTTTTATATAGAACATCTAAAAAATCTCTACAGCTAAGATTATATTTTTGATGAAAGACTGCATACTTTCCTCCTAAAACTGGGAAAAAGAATGCCCATTCTCACCACCCTGATTTAGCACTGTGCTAGAGGCTCTACCCAGTGCAATAAAGCATAAACAGGGAATAATAGGCATACAGATAATAAAAGAAGAAATGAAACTGTTTTTATTTGCAGGTGACATGACTGTCTATGTAGAAAATCCAAAGGAATTCACAAAAAAATTTTTTAAACTAATACATGAGTTCATCAAGGTTGCAAGTTACAAAATAAACATACAAAAATCAATTATTTTCTATGCACTAGAATAATCATATGGACACCAAAATTAAGAATACAATACCATTTACATTTACTCAAAAAAGAAATACTTAGGTGTAAATTTAACAAAACATGTACAGGACGTGTGTGATGAAAAGTACACAACACTGATGAAAGAAACAAAAAAGTTCCTAATAAATGGAATTCTAAATAAATCAGTTGTGTTCATGGATCAGAATATATAACACAGTAAAGATGTCACTTCTCCCCAGATTGATATACAGATTTAATAAGATTTTATCAAAATTCCAACAAAAAGTTTTTGTATTTATAGACAAGCTTATTCTAAAATTTAAATGGAAAACAAAGGAACTAAGCAACTTTAGAAAACAAGAAAAGAGTGGGAGGAATTGGTCTACCAGATTTCAAGCATGATATTGGTGATGGAACAGATACACAGATTAAAGGAGTATGAAAAGGGATCTCAAAACTGACTCACACACACCCAACTGATTTTTGATAAAGGAGCAAAAAAATTTTAATGGATATCATAATTTAACAAATGCTGCTGGAGCAATTGGACATCCACAAGCACAAAATTTAACCTTGACCCACAACTCACATTTATTATTAAGATTAATGCCATATGGATCATGAATTTAGATGTTAAGTATAAAGCTAAAACTTTTAGAAAACTATAAACATTTAAAATAAAATGTTCAGGATCTAGGGTTAGGTAATGAGCTTTAGACTTGACACAAAATACACAATCCATCAAAAAATGGATATATTGGACTTTATCCAAATAAAAAACTTTTATCCTGCAAAACCCATTAAGATAATGAAAAGATAATAAACAGTATGAGAGAAACTATATAAAGAACTCTCAAAACTCAACAGTAAAAAAAAACAAAAACCATCCACTTAGAAAATGACCAAAACACATGAATACACATTTCAGTGAAGATAATATACAGATGTCAATAAGCACATGAAAGGATGTCAAAGGCAAATGAAAACAACAATGAAATATCACTACATACCTATCAGAATGAAAAATAAACATAAAAATAGTGACAACACAAGTGCTGGGAAGATTCAGAGGAACTGGATCACTCATTCGTTGTTGGTGGGAATGTAAAAGAGTACAGTCACTCTGAAAAAGTTTTATAGTTCCTTCAAAAATCAAACACGCAACTATCATACAAGTCAACAATTAAAATTACAATCCCAGGCATTTATCCCATAGAACTGAAGATACAGATTCACATAAAAACCTGTACATGAAATTTCATAACAGCTTTATTTGTAAAAGACAAAACCTGGGAGAGGGGGGAAATGAGGTGTCCTTCAATGGTGAATGGTTAAACAAACTGTGGTACAACCCCATGATGGAACGGCTCATAGCATATGATGGAATGAATGATAGAACACCAGAGAATTATGTCGAGTGAAATGCCAATCCCAGAAGTGTACATATTATATGATTCCATTTTTTTGTCATTCTAAAATGATTAAACTATACAAATGGAGAACAGATTAGTGATTGCCAGAGTAGGGAGGGAATGAAGAGAGCAACAGTAGTGATCCTTGTGGCTAACCAAATGTTCTGTATTAATGTCAAAACCCTGGTGGGGATATTGTAATATAGTTTTACAAGATGTTACCATTGGTACACAAGATCTCTCAGTATTATTTTTCACAACAGTAAATTGACAATTATCTCAAAATAAAAAGCTAAAGTATCAAATTCAGTGTTAATGGTTCTTCTCTCCTCCACTTCTAAAGAGAAAACAAAATCTACTTTAGTCCTCATCATATATCTTTCAAATCTTTCTTTCCTTCTTTCACAGCCTTTATCTCTCTTGCCTCGATTATCACAATTACATCCCAGCTGACTTCATTGACATTGGATCTGTCCCCTTTTGAATCTTTCCCTCACATTTAATTCAATTTGATAAGACTATTTCAATTATACACTCATTGTGTGCCAGGAATTGGGTTAGGTTCTAGAGATATAAAAGAAGTTGTGGCCTCTCTATAATTAGTTTGAGAGATGCACGAAAAATATTCTACTGTAATTCAGTGAAATAAATTCCAAAAAAGAGGCATTCATCTAAATTGTGGATGAAAAGGAAATGTAAACTTTTGTTTGGGAGGGCAGGTGGCATTTTTCAGTTATTATAAGCTCATATCCTTTCTAAAGCACATACCCACTTATTTTATGGCTCTGCTTAAAAAGTTAGCAGTGATTTCCCCAGTGTTAATGCATGTACTATTTGAGAAGAAAGCTACAGATGAGAAATTATCTAGAAATCTATTTCCTCATTAATAAACATTCTTTTTAAAAGATTTATTTGAGAGAGAGAGAGAGTGTGTGTGTGTGTGTGCATGAGTGAGCGGGGCAGAAGGAGAGGGAAAGAGAAGCTCAAGCAGACTCCACGCTGAGTATGGAGCCCCACACAACCATGAGATCACAATCTGAGCCAAAACCAAGTGTGGATGCTCAACCCACTGTGCCACACAGGTGCCCCCCAAAACATTTTCTTGTAGTTTGGGGAAAAGAGAGAGCAAGTTATAAAGCATTTCTTGTTCTATCTTTATCCTAAAAAATTCAGTTAGAAAAGGTATGCAGGTTGGAATTGAAACCATATAGAATTAGTAGAATTCACTTATACAAGGTTCTGTGGCTAAGATAATGAGAGCACAACTTAGAAAAGTACATGTAAGTTTCTTAAAACAAAGTGGGACTGGTTAAGCCTAAATATTCTCTCTCTATGCCTAGATAATTTCTAGCTAATGAATAAAACAATAACAATTAAAAATGGGTATCAGTGGGGCTACTGTATTATTCTATTGTATTTAATCTCATTATCAATATAACAAGTATATTCAGTTAATCATTTTACTTTTTTAACATAAGCAGTATACTGTAATTTTTAAAAAAATAATTATTTTATCCTTCATCCTCTGTCCTCATGTGTGACCTTGGTTAACAAATGCTTACTACTTACAGCGGAGGAATAATAGGGACAATTATTTGTAGTCAGCCAATCTATTACTTGTAGGTTGTAGAATCAGTATTATAAGGAACAATCATTTCTGAAATGTATTTTCACAACAGAACCTCAATGAGAGAAAAAAAGAACCACACAGGTTTGCCAATACTGCAGGCTGTTTGCTAACTCAGAACACTGTTCACCAGGTGGCAGTTAAAAAAAAATATAGTATCTGGGAGGAACTGATGACTTGAAAGAGAATAAACTTTACGATCAGAGAAGTAATGTCATGTAGTGAGTGGTTTGCAGACATCAGGTAGGACAGGTTAAATTCAAGTCTCTGTTTTTACTACATGTCTGATTTGGTGCAAATTACTGGACTTCCTTAAATGTCAGTGCTCCTCATTTAACTGGTATCAGTAATAAAAATATTTACTAAATCGGGGTGATTGCTCATTTTAAATGATACACAGGTACAATACTTAGCTGGGTTCTTGCCAAAAACAAGTGCTCAGTAAATGTAAATTTTTATTATTACTGTCTTAAAAATAAATGTATTCAGAGGAGCTAGCACATTAAGTCTTTAGTTATACTGTAGCCAAATATATAGTTGACCTTCTTTGCAAATCACACAACCAGATCTTCATCTAAGAGCAGTCTTTTTTACCTAGAGCCTTACCTTGCACTTCCTTAAGTGTATGTTTGTGAGACTCTAGCATGCTCCTAAGATGTTTTAGGAAAATCATGGTCAAATTAGAATTCCCAGAAATAGATAAAGGCACAATTGTTCCACCATATTGATCCAAATCCATTTGTCTGGCCTTTTCATCTTTAGTATGTAAAAACTTATTAGCCTCTGAGAGAAAAGTAAAGGAACCTAGAAGTGCCAGTATCTGTAGCAAAATCAGTTTCCAATTCCGCCAACTGAACATCGCCCTCTTTATGAACAAGGCACAGAACTGCTGGTGATAGAGGGAATACTAAAGAAGGAAAAAAGAAACAGTATTACAATATTCATGGACCCAAACAGATCATTCCTGATGAAATTCATTAAGATGAATGAACACTCTGGAATTTTAGGGTAGAAGACACATAAAATTTATCTAAATAAATACTGAGAATAGAATCTAAGCACACTATGATACTACATAAGAGTATGATCAGTCTTTTCTTTATAAGGCAGGAGTCAACAAATTATGATCTGTTTTTGTAAATCAAGTTTTCCTGGAACACAGCTATATCCATTCATTTCTGTGTTGTCTATGGTTGTGTTTGTGCTACAAGGACAGGATGGAACGATTGCAAGAGAGACCATGTGGCCAACCCCACCTACATATCTATTATTCCCTTATGTAAGTTTGCTGATCTCTATTGTAAAGTATTAAATACAGTGTTTAAGGTCTGAATTTTCATATAACACACTTGAAATCTCAACAGGATGATTTTCCCCAGACTCTTAACAGTCAAGAAAACCAGGCTTCTTTATAGGAGGAAGAGAGAATTAGAAGGAGAAGGAGAGAAATGCTGGGCAACTCACAAGGACTTCCCATACTGAGGATTGCACCAATTAGGGAAATATCCCTTATGCATTATCAATTCCCATTGCAAAAACTTACAATATTGGGCATGTTTGATTACTGAAAATCATGCTCTTTCCAGTGTACTCCAGCTTCAGTGAACTACCAAATTTCTGGGTTAGCAATTTGAAAAAAAAAAAAAAAAGAATTCTAAGACATAAAAAAGAACTGAGGAATAGCAATGGTGTGAGTGAGAGCTGTGATTTTTACCTAGACCTTTTTGCTTCTGCATTAGGAAATAAATTAGGTTGTGGTACAGACTGCTCCCGGTCTGGTAGGGTGCGGTGGTTAAGAACTCCACACTACCTTTGTTCAAATAGTAAACAAAAATGTACCTCTTGTGCCCTAATCAAATAAATATACATCAGGTTTCTTAGCAAAGGTGCTTACCCCAGTATTAAACATAATAGCAGGGCTTTCATTCATGGTAGAACAATTGCTTGACATATTCCTATTCTGGTTCTTAACTGAGACTTCATTCATCACAGTGGGAGGTGGAGTTTGTTTAGCTTGGATATCTGTTTGTGAATCTTCCAGATTACTGACTCTACATAAAAAAAAAAATAGTAACAAAGCATTGAATTTCAACTCTACCCCATAATATCTTGTTTGGAGAATGGAACAGGAGAAACATTCAACTCAGAAGGCTCCTGGGTGGGAGGGTATGTGCTCTGGTAAGCGCTGTGAATTGTGCAAGACTGTTGAATCTCAGATCTGTACCTCTGAAACAAATAATGCAATATATGTTAAGAAAAAAAAAAGAAGAAGAAGAAGGTAGCGGGAGGGG
>NW_028066473.1:0-387 GCF_054177405.1 Leptonychotes weddellii
TTTTTTTTTTTAAGATTTTTATTTATTTGCGAGAGAGAGAATGAGAGACAGAGAGCATGAGAGGGAGGAGGGTCAGAGGGAGAAGCAGACTCCCTGCTGAGCAGGGAGCCTGATGTGGGACTCGATCCCGGGACTCCAGGATCATGACCTGAGCCGAAGGCAGTCGCTTAACCAACTGAGCCACCCAGGCGCCCGGAGAATGACCTTTTTATCATTAGTACTTTCCTGGATCTTCTGGGCTGGTTACCACGGGGAAGTGGTATTTCGCAGTACAAGAGCTTAAAGACCACATGCCTCATTTGAGCCAGAGGCATGAGACAGACTTATGCTCCAGCCGGGGTCTAACCATATGAGGGTCAAAATTCTACTTCTGCCATTCAGAATGCA
>NW_028066474.1:0-387 GCF_054177405.1 Leptonychotes weddellii
TTTTTTTAAAGATTTTTTTTAATTTATTTATTTGAGACAGAGAGAATGAGAGAGAGAGAGCACATGAGAGGGGGGAGGGTCAGAGGCAGAAGCAGGCTCCCTGCCGAGCAGGGAGCCCGATGCGGGACTCGATCCAGGGACTCCAGGATCATGACCTGAGCCGAAGGCAGTCGCTTAACCAACTGAGCCACCCAGGCGCTCCTGTCTGTCTCCTCTTCTAACAAGGACCCTAGTCATTGAATTAGGGCCCTAATCCAGTATGACCTCACTCTTAACTCATTATATCTACAAAGACCCTACTTCCAGATATGGTCACACTCTGAGGCTCCAGGGGGACATGAATTTTGGAGGGATGCTATTCAACCCAGTGCAGCCAGAACAGCACCT
>NW_028066475.1:0-387 GCF_054177405.1 Leptonychotes weddellii
GGAGGGGAAGTGGAGGTGGAGGGACCCGGCGACCGCGCAGGCGCACTCCCGGCGTGGCAGCGAACCCGGCAACTGGAGTCCACTCCAGGATGCCTGCGAGCGGCGCATGCGCGGACCGTGGGCCGCGCCGCTCCGCCCGCCCCCTCCCTTCCTGCCTGGGAAGGGAAGTCGGTCCGCAGTCGGAGGGATCCGTCTGTCTCGGTTTTCCCGACTGCCGCGGGTCCCCTTTAGAAAAGCAAGGGGATGGGGCGCCTGGGTGGCTCAGATGGTTAGGCGTCTGCCTTCGGCTCAGGTCATGATCCCAGGGTCCTGGGATCGAGCCCCACATCGGACTCCTGGTTCAGCGGGGAGCCTGCTTCTCCCTCTCCCTCTCTCCCTGCTCATGCT
>NW_028066476.1:0-387 GCF_054177405.1 Leptonychotes weddellii
CTACACTATGATCCAGCAATTGTACTATTAGGTATTTACCCAAAGGATACAAAAATACTAATTTGAAGGGATACATGCACCCCAATGTTTATAGTAGCATTATCAACATAACCAAATTATGGAAAAAGCCCAAATATCCATCGACTGATGAATGGATAAAGAAAAGGTGGTAAATATATATATATACACACACACACACACCTCCTATATATATATATACATATATATATATATAAAGGAATATTACTCAGCCATCTAAAAGAATGAAATCTTGCCATTTGTAATGATGTGGATAGAGCTAGAGAGTACTATGCTAAGTGAAATAAGTCAGTCAGAGAAAGACAAATACCACATGATTTCACTCATATGTAGAATTTAAAAAACAAA
>NW_028066477.1:0-387 GCF_054177405.1 Leptonychotes weddellii
AAAGATTTTATTTATTTATTTGAGACAGAGAGAATGAGAGAGAGAGAGAGCACATGAGAGGGGGGAGGGTCAGAGGGAGAAGCAGGCTCCTCGCCGAGCAGGGAGCCCGATGCGGGACTCGATCCCGGGACTCCAGGATCATGACCTGAGCCGAAGGCAGTCGCTTAACCAACTGAGCCACCCAGGCACCCCAAGATTTAAACTTCTTTTACGTTTGTGCAATCCATTTCATGGTACTAGCTCTCCTTCCATAGACACTGTAGATCATTTGGAAAATGTTTTTGAAACTCATAAACTTTCACCATGTACTTCTACTATTTATCACCAACCAAATGATTATTTCCTATAATCTTGGCAATTAGAACCTAATTATCTTTATCATATTTG
>NW_028066478.1:0-387 GCF_054177405.1 Leptonychotes weddellii
CATTTTATTTAATTAAAAAAAAAGCAGTACATGTTGTGTCTCCTTTGTTGGTCTCAAAGTGTTAACCAGAACTTCCAGTACCATGAGTAACAACAGCAGTGATATTGGACATCTTATCTTTCTCTTTGTGTAAAAGGAATTCTTGGGGACTTTTGGTTTCTAGTCCCCCATGTAAAGAGCTTGGAAGTCATCACTTCCATCTCACAAGAAAAAAACTGAACAAACTGAAAATCGGTAACTCTTCCTAGATCCATTAGAGAACTAAGGACACAGGGCAAATCAGAAGACAAATGGTCAGATGCACAGAATCACAACTCACCAGTACAAAGCCTAGGAGCAAAAATCCCCATACAAACACGTCCTGGCTAAGATGAATGTAACCTGTGA
>NW_028066479.1:0-387 GCF_054177405.1 Leptonychotes weddellii
TTGTCTTATTTTATGCTTCCACTCTTTAGAAAATGAAGAGACACGGGCGCCTGGGTGGCTCAGTTGGTTAAGCGACTGCCTTCGGCTCAGGTCATGATCCTGGAGTCCCGGGATCGAGTCCCATATCGGGCTCCTTGCTTAGCAGGGGGTCTGCTTCTCCCTCTGATCCTCCCCCCTCTCATGTGCTCTCTCTCTCTCAAATAAATAAATAAAATCTTTAAAAAAAAAAAAAAGAAAAAAAGAAAATGAAGAGACACAATACCTAAGAAATCAACACTTAATTTTTGTGGATTTATTGCACAAGAAGAATTAAAGAAACCAATTTTATTACATGAGAAGTTGCTTTATAGGTTCCCACTAATATAGATGAAAAGGATTTAAAATGCC
>NW_028066480.1:0-387 GCF_054177405.1 Leptonychotes weddellii
GGATGAGTGGCAGCCTGCGGGTGTTAGAAGCCGCCAGGCAGGCTGACGCTTGGGGGCGGGGAGCGAGCTGAGCAGAGGAACCTGCACACGCATGCACACTAGAACACAGCTGTGTCAGGACCCCGCTCTGCGCACATGTGGTTAACATGGCAGGTGCCAAAAGCCCACGCCCAGGTGAGCAGCAGATCGCACGATGACGCGGGGGTCTCTGTAGGGCGCCCAGGGTCCCCGCAGGGCTGGACTGCGGTGCCCTGAGCATCCGTGCCCATTCTCCGCCTACTTCTGAGATACGGGCCGGCTCCAAAATACGCCCATTTCTGGGATGGTTCAACAGAGGCTCGGGGTGCACTGTGGGGCACTCTGTGGGGTCCCTGTGCATCGGGCAGC
>NW_028066481.1:0-387 GCF_054177405.1 Leptonychotes weddellii
CGGGGCACCTGGGTGGCTCAGTCGTTAAGCGTCTGCCTTCGGCCCAGGTCATGATCCCAGGGTCCTGGGATCGAGCCCCGCATCGGGCTCCCTGCTCAGCCGGGAGCCTGCTTCTCCCTCTCCCCACTCCCCCTGCTTGTGTTCCCTCTCTCGCTGTCTCTCTGTGTCAAATAAATAAATAAATCTTTAAAAAAAAAAATTATAAACTTTCCTCTTAGAACTGCTTTTGCTGCATCCCAGACGTTTTAGACTGTTGTGTTTTCATTTGCATTGTTTCAATGTATTTTTTTTATTTCTTCTTTTATTTCCTGGTTGGTTAGTAGTATGTTATTTAACCTCCATGTATGTGTGGTCTTTGCAGATTTTTCCTTGTGGCTGACTTCCAGT
>NW_028066482.1:0-387 GCF_054177405.1 Leptonychotes weddellii
GCCTGGGTGGCTCAGTTGGTTAAGCGACTGCCTTCGGCTCAGGTCATGATCCTGGAGTCCCTGGATCGAGTCCCGCATCGGGCTCCCTGCTCGGCAGGGAGCCTGCTTCTGCCTCTGACCCTCCCCCCTCTCATGTGCTCTCTCTCTCTCTCATTCTCTCTGTCTCAAATAAATAAATAAAATCTTTAAAAAAAAAAAACAAAAAACATAATAGCATTCATATCATAGAAGTCAAGAAGAAGAAGACAGGGAAAAAGGGGCAGAAGGTTTATTGGAAGAAATTATAGCTGAAAACTTCCCTAATCTGCAGAAGGAAACAGACATCCAAATTCAGGAGGCACAGAAAACTCCCATCAAAATCAACAAAAGCCATCCAACACCAAGATA
>NW_028066483.1:0-8070 GCF_054177405.1 Leptonychotes weddellii
TGGCTCTCACTTGGGGATCATGTTATATTTCCATTGACCAATGCTGCCCTAGACAGAGGGTTCTGTGGTGAAATATGCTTGAAGAAATGCTACAAAATCTTCCCTTTTAGAAGGTTTATAATGTATCAAAGGTGCTGAGAAGTCCTGCAGGGAGACACCTGTTGACTTTAAGCCAATGATTTTGGAACTGATTTGGCTATGCATGGGATCCATTCTTTTTAGCACCTGTATATTCATCTTCCATGAAACACACTTTGGGAAACATGGTTAGGTACCTGTCACCAGAATGCCTGACCCTGCAGTCATGGATGTGGTTCACATAATACTGAATCTCATTGCAAAAATTAGAAGCAGAGCCTACTGAGTGCCTCCTCAATTGGTGGTAGGAGGTGGTGTGGGGGACATTCAAGAGAAAGCCAGATTTAGGGACTGTCCCAGAATTGTACAACTCCTTTTATAAAGTCACATAAAACATGCATGTTCCCCTGGGTGCTGGAAGTCATGTCTACTTGGATGGCCAGAGCCTTACCAGCCCCAGAGTTTTGAACAGCCCACACTGGGCTCTTGGCAGAGGTCTGGGTCATTTTTTGGTTTACTTTATTTATCTAGTTTGTTTTAATTTGCTGAAGGAGCAAACCCAAGGTGTAGCATACAACTTCCAATATGTAATGTATATGGAGAGGTAAGTGTAGACAGTGTCACGGTCAAAATGCCATATTGTCCTCCAGTTTCCTTGAACTGGCTGCCAGAAATGTGGGCATTTTATTCTACCATCAATGATGGATATTTTCTCACTGGGCATTCCACATTTTGTTCTTGATGGGAGAGACAAAAGATGTAAATATGCCATTTCTTGACACAGAATCCTCAAGATTGCCATTTGGACTGGGTCCTGTGCCTCATTTTTGTTTTAAAGGTGTTTAGGCCTCATGAAATTGTGTTCTGCAGCTCTCTGAACCTGGGAAATCATCCATCTCCCCATAAGGAAGAATTATAGCATCTTATAAATTAATCCCCGGAGCACTGTGACACTCTTTGATGGACTGTTACTAGAATTATCTTGATGTAAGAGCACAGAGTGATAAGAATTCTAACCAGAGCTTGAGAAAATCTTGATAGTCACACCACTTTCTGCCCATCCTGGGACTAGCCTTTCCCAGGAAGGGCAGCCTGCCCTTTGCCGGAGCCAATCCTGGCCTCCCTTGCCTACCTAATTTCAATAAAGTGTCTCCATTTTAGAGCTCTCCTCTTCAATCAGCATCTCCAATGTCATTTTCATCCCCTTCCCCAAGATTTTTCTTTTTCATTTTTCTTTTTCTCATGGAGGTTCAGCTCTCTTCCGCACTGCGTGATTAGAAGGAGCATTGTACTGTGTAATTCTACATGGAGCAGAGAGGCAAAGCGTTTCCTATAAGCATAAATCTTTATTGCCATCCTTCCTATAAATCATAAATAACCTTAGCCTAAGTTTCATCCCACATAACAAGGAGGAAAGTCAGGCAGAATATAATAAAAAGGTATTAATTGATAAATAACCAGGTGTTCTATCTCGCTTCAGTATAAATTTTATGACAACAATTTTGTGTAATTACTTCTCCTGGCATTGAAAATTCCATATGATGTGCATATTTTAAGTCATTCTAGACCCAACTGGAAAGAAAACACTGATTCGGAAATCCAAAGCAATTCATCATATTCAAAATGTTTTTCACAGAAAGAACATGAGAATTTCACTGGGTATGGAACCAGTGGTAGCTTCTAGAACTAGTAACCTCCATTTAAAGAAGGAGGGAAGAAAAGGTGGCCTGGTGTTCTCGTAACCAAAATGGCTGCATCATTTAAGAAAATCACAAATTTAAATTCTTCATGTATGAAGTTGTTATTTAAATTTGCCAACAAATAAAATAAATCAGTATTTCCCAAATTATGTTCCATTAAACCCTTCTTTGGGAGAATTTATAATTTGTGCATTTACTACAGGCTTTGCTGGTCAACAGATTTGAAAAATACTTCATAGCAGAGATCTCCTGTTGAGAGTGCAATGCATCAAGCATAGTAAAAGTGCTGAGATTTTATAGTAAAAATACCTGTTTTACTTTATCTAACCTGCACTTTCCACAACCTGTTTCGGCACAAAACAGTTGATTTTGAGCCACATTTCTTATTTTTCCTTAGAATACCAATTTGAGAAATGCTAAAATATATAGTGATGGGGTGGGTGTGTGTGTGTGTGTGTGTGTGTGTGTGAGATGTGCTGGTGTCTTTTTTGTTACTCAGCTCAGTAGAACCAGCTATTTCTCTGTAATTTTATTGAATGCATTGGATTGCAATATTTTATTGTCCTTTCCAGCCTAAAATATATTTTAAAATATCCAGTCCTTATGTCTAGCTCCATTGAAAAGTACTTCTATGGCAGTCCAAAATTATAGCAATGAAACCTAATAATTTTTTTGTCTGCCGTTGATACAGAAATCTTTCTATCGAGTTCATTATGATTGTTTCTATGTCATAATCAGTCTCTCTCTACCAGTTGTAGTGCCTTTTAGAATTGATAATTCTCTCTTTTGAGAAACTCCCAGTTGAAGGCTGTAGATAGAGGGCAGCAAGGAATGCAAACCTGGGCAACTCTGTAAGTCCCCAGGGTGAAAGCTCTACTTTCCTGCCTGGCCCTCCACCCTCCACCATCAGCCTCCATGAAGTCATCTTGGCCTTACCCCTTTGGGCCAACTTCCTAGTCCATCTGGGATAACACACAGTGGGTGGGGACATTCTAAATATTCTCTTGCTCTCGTTTTGCCCTTGAAATCCCTAGAAAGATCAAAGTTTGTTTTTTTTTTTTAAGAGCAATTCAGAATTAAGCAGGACTGTGTTGCACAGGAAAATAAGATATGAACAACTTAAAACACACTTTTTGAATAAGATGATCTTTGCAGACTTCCTGTAACTGATTGGAATCATTTATCTTGCTGTGGTTTCGCAGCACAAACATAATTGTGATTATTGTTCTTCGCTGATTTAAGTGAAATATAATTGTCCTCTGAAAAAAAATGAAGAAAATTATGAAGTTGGGTAATTTAAAAAGCTACCTAGGAGTGTGCATGGGGATTATTGATATTATGAGTGGAAGAAAGTGACACTGTGCCAGACCGAACACAGAGCAGGGGACATTGGTCCTGTGGAGGCTAAAGGTGCATTTGATGGGAGATATGAACAGACCCAGAGAATGGTCTCTTCTGCAGCTACAGCACACATCACACCCAGCCATCTCAAGGCTGTGTGACCTTGGGAAAGTTCTTAACTCTTCACTTGGAGTTTTTCTAGATGGGAGGACGAATTCGACCCAGAGCCAAGTTCAGCCAGCTGGAGTATTTGTGTTTGGTGTACACACCGTTGGCCTGTATGATCCTTGAAAGTTTATTCTGAATAATTGGCAACATTTAAAATGGTAAGGTTACTATAAAATCCAGATTCCCATCTCCTCTTGAAAAACTAACTCTGGCATTGCAGACTCCTATTTCTATGGGTCAGCAGCTGGCTGTGGCACAGTGCCCTGCTCTCCGGTTCATCAGTGTCCCACCACCCCCGGGGTCCTTGGCACTGAGACAAACTGCCAGTCAGCAATTATATTCATGATGTGTGCTATTTGTTTATAGTAATTCATTTATAGAATTATTAAATGATTGGTGGTACCCACATTTCCATCCAAAATAAAATATTTGTTTTCAAGAAAAATGAGATATGCCCTATTATTTCATGGAAGTAAAGAGTATGTATTTAATATAAAGGCAAAGTATATTTTATTTTATTTTTTATTTATTTTTTATTGATAACCCATCTAACTTTGCTCGGGTTTGCTACCATCTTGGCCCCGGATGGCACTTCAGTTTGTGGCCTTTCGTTTAGAGCAGGGGTTGGTAAAGTGTGGCCCACAGGCCACATTCATCTGCTCTTATAAATGAAGTTTTATTGGGACATGACTTACCTATTCATTTGCATATTGTCTATGATTGCTTTCACATTCCAGCTACAGACTTGAGTAGCCACAATAAAGACTATGCATTTCACAAAACCAAAAACATTTATTATTTGACCCTTTCTAGAAAAAGCTTGATGACTTTTTTTAAGCTTTAGCTCTGACATGTATAGAACTTGGAACTCATCACTCAACTTCTTACAACAAGAAAAATGCTGAACAAACTGAACATTGATGGCTTTTCTTAGATCCATCAGAGAATTGAAGTCACAGGGCAAACAGGCACTCTGAAATCTGGAGAGATAGGCCAAAACAGAGAATGACAGCTAAGGTCAGTTTACTGGGAGCAAAACGGGCTGGAACATTTAAGTGGCGAGTTTGGCAGCTAAGTGTAGATGGTTAAAGAGGTAACATTGCCTGGATGCTCCCATATACTTTCCTTGGTTTTACCTCCAGGAGCCTCATCAAGTTCTCACACGGAGATCAGAGAAAAACCGCTTTTTGTTTTGAGCATGGGAAGTGGAAAAACAACGTTTGAAATAAGCCCAGTGCATTCTCTATAACAAACCCGTCTTCTGAGGGAAATTATTTTGCCAGAGCCTTATCTAACCTAGGGAAGAGCACTTAGCCCATGGCAGCTCCCTCTAGCTTTCTTCTTATCTCACACAAAGGGAGAAAAAAAGAAACAAACAAAAAACATCTGGAAGTTACAACCCAGGGACTCAGGGTTACTAAAAACTAAGATTTAATCCCAAGATTATAGAAAGCTTACCCTTCTCAGTCCCTTTCCACCACATCAACAGGGCTCCAAAATAATAGCAGTGTATTCCAACGGAGAGAGCCATAAGGCACAGATTCCAAGGAGTTCCTACAGAAACACAGAGAACAAAAAAGAAAAATAAAGTAAAAGAAGAAAACTAGAGGAAGCTGAAGTCTCTGGCCCCCATAGCTACAACAGCATTAAATATAGCCCAGATGCTGCCCAGATTCACATAAAATGTCACACTAAAAATCTAATTATCCCAGTTCCTATGACTCGATATATCATGTCTGTCTTTCAGTAAAAATTTACGGGGAATGAAATACAAATAAACACACATATGAAGAGACAAAGCAAGCCTCGGAACCAGACTCAGGTATGACACAGATGTTAGAATTATTAGACTTGGAATGTAAAATAACTTTTATTAATATGCTAAGGGATCTAATGGAAAAGGTAGGCAGCAGGCAAGAACAGATGGGTAAGATAAGCAGAGAGATGAAGACTCTAAGGAAGAATCAAAAGAAATGCTAAAATAGAAGACAGTGTAATAGAAATGAAGGATGCCTTTGATGGGCTCTTTGCTAGACTAGGCACAACCAAGAAAGAACAGTGAGTCTGAAGATATGTCAATAGAAACATCTCAAACTGAAATGCAAAGAGAAAAAAAACAAAAAGGAGCAGAATGTCTAAGAACTGTGGGAAAATTACAAAAGATATAACGTATGCACAGTGTGAATGCCAGAGGAGAAGAAAGAAAAAGGTGCAGAAGAAACATCTCAAGAAATGATAGCTGAGAACTGTCCAAAATTGAGACACCAAATCAGATCCAAGACCCTAAATTCTGCTCCTAAGCATATCATATTATCATAGCCAAACAGCAGAAACCAAAGGAAAAGAGAAAATATTAAACGTCCACAGGGGGCGGGAGGGACCTTACCTATACAGGAACTAGGATAAGAATTATATTGGACTTCTTGCTACAAACAGCACAAGCAAGAAAGAGGAGTGAAATATGTAATGGGTGGAAAGAAAATACAAAAGCTATGAACATAGAATTCTATATACAATATAATTCTCCAAAAGTGAAAGAGAAATATTTTCTCAAACAAAAACTGAGGGAATTTGTCAACAATAGACCTGCTTTGTAAGAAATGTTAAAAGATATTCTTCAGAGAGAAGGAAAATAGCAAAGTCAGAAACTCAGATCCACATACAGAAAGGAGGCACATCACAGAAGGAATTAATGATAGTAGAATAAAATTTGCAAGGAAAAATAGACAAATCCACTATTATAGAGACAGTAACACCTATCAGTAATTGACAGAGCCAGCAGATAGAAATTGAGTAAGGATATAGTTGACCTGAACGCTTCCGTCAAACAAGTGAATCTAATTGAGATTTATAGAACACTTTATTAACCACAGAATACCCATTCTTTTCAAATGGGATTCACCCAGTTTACATTCTGGGCCATAAAACATACTTCAACAAATTTAAAATCATAGAATCACACAAAACATGGTTTCACACTACAAGAGAATTAAACTACAGTGGAGGGTGGTGGGAGGGATGGGGTGGCTGGGTGATGGACATTGGGGAGGATATGTGCTATGGTGAGCGCTGTGAATTGTGTAAGACTGATGAATCATAGACCTGTGCCCCTGAAACAAATAATACAGTATGTTAATAAAAAAATAAACTACAGTGGAATTAAATTTAATTCAATAACAAAAACATAGTTAGAAAATCTCTAAATATTTGGAGAATCAAAGCACTTCTAAATAACACACGAATCAAAGAAAAAGTCTCAAGGGAAATTTAAAAACATTTTGAACTAAATGAAAATGAAAATACAACTTATAAAAATTTGTAGGATGCAGTGAGAGCATTGCTTTCACAGAAACTTACAGCATTTAATGTGTATATTAGAAAAGAGGAAATATCTGAAATCAATCATATAAGCCTCCATCTTTGGAAACTGGAAAAGGAAGTACAATATAAGGCTAAAGCAAACACAAGAAAAATAATAAGAAAAATAAAAATAATCAATTAAATTGAAAGTGGGAAGCCAATAACAAAAATCAACAGTACGAAAATCTAGTTATTTGAAAAGATCAATAAAATTGGTAAACTTTCAGCTAGGTTACCAAAAAAAAAAAAAAAAAAGAGAGAAGATGCAAATAACTAATATCAGAAATGAAAGAGGGGTCATACTAATGATTCCATGAACCTTAAAATGATAATAAAGGAGTATTATGAAAGACCCATGCCCACAAATTTGATAACTTAAATGAAAAAAAGAAAAAAAATCCCTAATTTCCTGGAGGACGCAAACTCCCAAAATTCATGCAAGGAGAAATAGATCTTTTTTTTTTTTTTTTTTTTAGTCCCCAGTGATGCAAAATTTGATATTTGCAAATCAATCAACATGATTCATCATATTAATAAGAGAAAGGATAAAAACCATAATATCCGCTCAATAGATGCAGAAAAAGCATTTGACAAATTACAATAGCCATTCATGATAAAAATTTTCAACAAAGTAGATCTAGAGGGAAAATAGCTCAAAATAATATGTCCTGTAATTTTTTTGTTGAAATGTGGACATATGTACTGGATAAAAGGAACTGTGGTAAATAAACCTTTGGTAAAATAGTGGTAAAGTGTGTGTGGCAGGGAAGTGTTCTAGAGTCCTATGATTAGGTCTCAATCTTTTGTTCAACCTACACTTCTTTTTTTGTGTGTGTGGTTCTTTTTTTTTAATTTTATTATGTTAATCACCATACATTACATCATTAGTTTTTAATGTAGTGTTCAATGATTCATTCTTTGCATATAACACCCAGTGCTCCATTCAATACGTGCCCACTTTAATACCCATCACCAGGCTAACACATCCCCCCACCCCCTACCCCCTAGAACCCTCAGTTTGTTTCTCAGAGTCCATAGTCTTTCATGGTTCATCTCCCCCTCCGATTCCCCCCCTTCATTTTTCTCTTCCTAGTATCTTATTGTTTTTTTTTTAACATATAATGTATTATTTGTTTCAGAGGTATAGGTCTGTGTTTCAACAGTCTTACACAATTCACAGCACTCACCAGAGCACATACCCTCCCCAGTGTCTATTGCCCAGCCACCCCCTCCCTCCCACCCCCCACCACTCCAGCACCCTCAGTTTGTTTCCTGGGATTAAAAATTCCTCATATCAGTGAGATCATATGATACATGTCTTTCTCTGATTGACTTATTTCACTCAGCATAATACCCTCCAGTTCCATTCACGTTGTTGCAAATGGCAAGATTTCATTCTTTTTGATGGCTGCATAATATTCCA
>NW_028066484.1:0-387 GCF_054177405.1 Leptonychotes weddellii
AGACGATGGACTCTGAAAAACAAACAGGGTTCTGGAGGGGAGGGGGGTGGGAGGATGGGTTAGCCTGGTGGTGGGTATTGAGGAGGGCACATTCTGCATGGAGCACTGGGTGTTATGCACAAACAATGAATCATGGAACACTTCATCTAAAACTAATGATGTAATGTATGGGGATTAACATAAGAATTAAAAAAAAAAAGTGCTTTTAAGTTCCTAATGTATAATCAAGTGATAGAAGGTATTTTCCAAGTGCCTAAACATGACCCTAATAGTTTAACAATCTTATTTCCTATGTTATATGAACCCACAGATTCATATCATCCTCATTTAGTAGAATCATTATCACAAAGAACTGTACTCTAAATGGGACTACCGCAGATGTTACAA
>NW_028066485.1:0-387 GCF_054177405.1 Leptonychotes weddellii
ATTTTTCCACAGTGAGAATGGTACTTGTTTGTCTTTAAGAGGACCTGATGTACAGATGATGATGGAGAGGCAGAGCATGGGTGTCAAGGGGACTTTGGTGCCAGACAACATCCATTTCAATCCTAGAATATATTTTTGTGTGACATGGGCAATTTAACCTAACCTCACTGTGCCTCAGTTCCCTGATCTTTGTAATGAAGATAGAATCTACTTTAGAGTGGTCAGGGTTGAGTGTGTTAATTTGTATGCATGGCTCTTAGAATAGTGCCTCTTGTATAGTGAGCACTCTAAGTGATAGCTATTACTCTCTAAGACTTTTTGAGTTCCAGCATGCTATGATCTTTTTTTTTTAATTTTATTATGTTATGTTAGTCACCATACAATACA
>NW_028066486.1:0-387 GCF_054177405.1 Leptonychotes weddellii
ACTGGCTAATTGATATAGCACATCACTTGTCTTGCCCACAGACATAATTTTTTTTAGTACTAGTTTGGGGATATCTTTAAAAAATCCCTCTTGCAAGGGGAACCCTCCTACAGTGTTGGTGGGAATGCAAGCTGGTGCAGCCACTCTGGAAAACAGTATGGAGGTTCCTCAAAAAGTTGAAAATAGAGCTACCATATGATCCAGCAATTGCAATACTGGGTATTTACCCCAAAGATACAAAAGTAGGGATCCGAAAAGGTACGTGCACCCCGATGTTTATAGCAGCAATGTCCACAATAGCTAAACTGTGGAAAGAGCCAAGATGTCCATCGACGGATGAATGGATAAAGAAGATGTGGTATATATATACAATGGAATATTATGCAG
>NW_028066487.1:0-387 GCF_054177405.1 Leptonychotes weddellii
AAAAAAAAAAGCAAATGCTGGTTCAGTTGCACCTACATGTGTGCTGTATAAAGGTCTGAGCTGGAATTTGACCTTTTAAGAGTGTTTTCCTCTAGGTAGAAAATTTTCTGTCATTTTCCCCCTAATACATAGATCAGACCTTTCTAGTGTAAAATAATCATTATGACGATGGTCATTTAATAATAATAATAATAATATAAACTGTGATCAAGTTGGATGGAGCCTTGAATTGTCAAGTTTGGTTGTATCCTGTGAGTAAAATAAACACATCACCAACTTGGGATCCTTCCCCTCCCATCTTTATGTTTCTAATTCAGCTTGAGCCTTTTGACTCAGAGGAACATGGTCCATCCCACCCAACCCCAAATAAGAACAAAGTTGTAAGAA
>NW_028066488.1:0-387 GCF_054177405.1 Leptonychotes weddellii
TTTTAAGGTTACAACTGAGAAAACTCAGGGAAAATAAGGGCCAGTCAGCTAATATTTGACCAGAGAAGCAAGGTGAGGTAGATAATGAGAATGATCATTAAAGTCAAAGAGGATGGGGAATAAGAAGAACTAGAGGTAATTTGGGATTGGGGAGAGAATATAGAAACAATAGATGACACAGCAGGAATTAAGTCTTTTTGACAATGAAGCATTGAGAGAGTTAAATAAGCTAAGGATCATTTTCTTTGTTGAAACATGGGATAGAAAGCAAGGGAGTCAGGAAATTGTATTAGAATAAATTTTGTCATTAAGTTAAAATAAATCTTTATTTTTGGTGATACATTTGGTGAAGTACTCCCTTGAGTACACCAGGAATATCCCAGAATT
>NW_028066489.1:0-387 GCF_054177405.1 Leptonychotes weddellii
CGCCTGGGTGGCTCAGTTGGTTAAGCGACTGCCTTCGGCTCAGGTCATGATCCTGGAGTCCCTGGATCGAGTCCCGCATCGGGCTCCCTGCTCGGCAGGGAGCCTGCTTCTGCCTCTGACCCTCCCCCCTCTCATGTGCTCTCTCTCTCTCTCATTCTCTCTGTCTCAAATAAATAAATAAAATCTTTAAAAAAAAAAACAAAAAACATAATAGCATTCATATCATAGAAGTCAAGAAGAAGAAGACAGGGAAAAAGGGGCAGAAGGTTTATTGGAAGAAATTATAGCTGAAAACTTCCCTAATCTGCAGAAGGAAACAGACATCCAAATTCAGGAGGCACAGAAAACTCCCATCAAAATCAACAAAAGCCATCCAACACCAAGATA
>NW_028066490.1:0-387 GCF_054177405.1 Leptonychotes weddellii
GGGCACCTGGGTGGCTCAGTCGTTAGGCGTCTGCCTTCGGCTCAGGTCATGGTCCCGGGGTCCTGGGATCGAGCCCCGCATCGGGCTCCCTGCTCAGCGGGAAGCCTGCTTTTCCCTCTCCCACTCCCCCTGCTTGTGTTCCCTCTTTCGCTGTGTCTCTCTCTGTCAAATAAATAAATAAAATCTTTAAAAAAAAAAATAGGTTGCAAACTTGAGTATCTGTTTGACTGCAAATGTCAGGTTTTGGTCCTCACAGTTTGATGGGTTCTAAAACTAATTTCCCTCAAAATTTCAAAGGCATGGTTTTGCTGAAGGGAAGACTATTGGTATCATAATTTCATGGGTAACTTTTTTTCTCTTCCTGGAAGCTTCTGCTGATTTTCATTA
>NW_028066491.1:0-387 GCF_054177405.1 Leptonychotes weddellii
CGGGAAGTCTGCTTCTCCCTCTCCCGCTCCCCCTGCTTGTGTTCCCTCTCTTTCTGTGTGTCTCTCTGTCAAATAAATAAATAAAATCTTTAAAAAAAAAAAAGATTTTATTTATTGAGGCGCCTGGGTGGCTCAGTCGCTAAGCGTCTGCCTTCGGCTCAGGTCGTGATCCCAGGGTCCTGGGATCCAGCCCCGCATCGGGCTCCCTGCTCGGCAGAGAGCCTGCTTCTCCCTCTCCCTCTGCCGCTCTGCCTACTTGTGCTCTCTATCTCTGTTAAATAAATAAAAATCTTAAAAAAAAAAAAAAAGAATAGGAGAGAGGGAACAGAGGGGGGACTAGAGGAGTCGTCGTGTATCAGGTAGTCACAACGGTAACCACCGAAATCA
>NW_028066492.1:0-387 GCF_054177405.1 Leptonychotes weddellii
GTTTCCTGCCCTCCTCAGTAGAGCATAAACATCGCACTATGTCAATATTTATTCTTTGACCATATGTAGATCGCACATTTTACTTCACCAATCCCTTGTTGGACATTTGCTTTGGTTCTAATTTTCTTGTTATTGTAGTTATCTTGTGATATGCATCTTTTGTTCATGCTTCTTAGCTGGCATTTCTTTTATCCTGTCCTGAGGATGAATTCTGAGAAATGGAGTTCTTGAATCAAAGGGAATATACACTTTTTAACTCCAAAATAGGAATAGATTGACTTGGAGCGCCTGGCTGGCTCAGTCAGTGGAGCGTGTGACTCTTGATCTTGGGTTGTGAGTTTGAGCCCCATGTTGGGTGTGGAGGTTATTTAAAAATAAAATCTTGGG
>NW_028066493.1:0-387 GCF_054177405.1 Leptonychotes weddellii
TATTTGACAGAGAGAAACACAGCGAGAGAGGGAACACAAGCAGGGGGAGTGGGAGAGGGAGAAGCAGGCTTCCCGCCGAGCAGGGAGCCCGATGCGGGGCTCGATCCCAGGACCCTGGGATCATGACCTGAGCTGAAGGCAGACGCTCAACGACTGAGCCACCCAGGTGCCCCAATAAATAAAAATTAAAAAAAAAAAAATGTTCCCAAATGCCACCAGTGCTCCTTTCATGCTCAGCAGGTGCCCCTCCTACCTCATGGAGAAGGGGAAGGGCACCAAGACTGATCACTCTCTCAATTTCTCTACTTTCTGCTTCCTAACTCACAGTCTCACTCACGTCCAGCCTTCCAGCTGCAGGAATGCGGGCCCCCCCTCCAAGCCCCACCA
>NW_028066494.1:0-14758 GCF_054177405.1 Leptonychotes weddellii
GGCCTGCTTCCTGATTCATAGACAGTGTCTTTTTGCTGTGTCCTCACATGACAGAAGGGGAGACAGAAGTCTCTGAGGCCTCTTTTATAAGGACATTAATCCCATTTATCCACCCTTAGGAACTAATTACCTCTTAAAAGCCCCACCTCCAAACCCATCCTACTGGGGATTAGATTTCAACATGTGAATTCTGGGGAGATTCAAGCATTCAGTTTATAGCAATCTCTTACTGTAAATACAATTTCCCATTATTATTAACAGCAATTATTTATATTTGGGGGCTATATTTGATCTTTAAAACCTTGTTGTTAGTATTAAAGTATCTGTAAACCCAGTGCAAGTTTTAATATACATATTCTTTGATTCCTTAACATCCTATTATGCTTATCACAAAATAAAACAATTATTTACCAGAAACTATATGACTTGATTGTGTTTTCATTGTAGGTTATAAGCAGGCACCTCTTATTATTATTGTGATTATTGACATTATCAACATTGTGGGAATCAAGGCTGTGGAAAATCAAGAGAAAGTTGGTACAGTAGAAGTTCTACCAATAAAAGAACTCTACATCTACATCCACATGTCTTACACAAACCATGAACAGTTGTTAAGATTAAATTGTTAAGGGTACCAATTAAATATACAGAACACAAAATAAGTACTAACTAGTGTTTTACTATCCATTGTCTCTGTCCTAGTATTTTTACTGGCAACCATAAAAAGGGTTTGTATCCTACCAGACTTAAGAAAAGAGGAAGGGTAATTTGCACAAACTTGGGAAAGCCATCTAGACTAATTACACCTGTTTTATGATAACAGAGGATAAAAATATTTAAATAAATATATTTTATCAATTCATTTGAGATACATATTTCAATGGTTAATATTGCAATGAACTGGCAACTGATGACAGCTTAAAACAGTATTCTAGAATGCCATTCTAGCTTACATAATTCTTTCATAGATGTTCAATAACCGCATTCCAAAATGCTCTCCAACAAAAGAAATGGCATTAAAAATTTAAAAACTTTACCACCATGGCACCTGGGTAGCTCAGTTGGTTAAGGGTCTGCCTTCGGCTCAGGTCATGATCCCAGGGTTCTGGGATCGAGCCCTGCATCGGGCTCCCTGCCCAGCGGGAAGCCTGCTTCTCCCTCTCCCACTCTCCCTGCTTGTGTTCCCTCTCTCGCTGTGTCTCTCTCTGTCAAATAAATAAACAAAATCTTAAAAAAAATAAATAAAAACTTTGCCACCCATAATCTTTACCACAAATCTGAGAAATACAATTCATAAAAAGGTGTGGTCTCTATTTATAGATTAGTAAATCAAAACCAAGAGACAGGCTAGAAGCCTTGTTGAAAAAACAAACATTATTTAATAAGAAATGATCATTAAAATAGTCGTGTTATGTGATTTCCATCCCTGGAACTAAATTTGAATATGTCCTTGTAAAATAACTCCAAGAGTTTTCATATGAACTCTAAAATAGAATTGAAATTATATTTCAGGTAATTATTTAGCAGAGAGTAGTTTACAATAATTTTCTAGGAAAATAAAAGAAAGAATAAATATTGCCTGAATTATACAGATAAGTTAGTTCATTTGATATTTTTATTTTATCACATGAAATGGTTTTTAAAAAACATTTTGTACAAATTAAATATTTTCTCTCTCAGTCTGAGCCTCTTTCCTCTATTTTCTCATTTTTAGAGCATCAGAAAAATTGTTATTCTATAAAGAATCCTTTATATTTAAATACAATGGTCATTTCTCTATTTCTATGAAAATTGCTCTTACCATAATTCCATATGGGGTTTCTATTTACCTGCTCATTTCCATTCTGTAGCTGCTCCTAGGAACTTCTAAGGCAGATCTGTCATTTCCAGCTATGGTTGGCAGGTTTTAATACAGGAGAATCTGGGGACTACAGCAAAGCAAACAAAGCTTCACGTAGAAACAGTCATTAAATGATAAAAGGCATATGGTTAAGAAGTACAGTCGTTCCCTCCTACCTGCCATTTCACTTTCCATGGCTTCAGTTGCCCATGGTCAACCGTGGTCCAGAATTAGGTGATCCTGCTTCTGATATATTATCAGAATGCTACATCACAATGCTTATGTCATTCACCTCACTTCATCTCAACATGTAAGCATTTTGTTATCTCACTTCATCACAAGAAGAAGGATGAGTACAGTACAATAAGATATTTAGAGAGAGAGACTACATTTATATAACTTTTATTACAGTATATTATTATAATTATATTTTTCCATTAGTTGTTCATCTCTCACTGTGCTTAATTTATAAATTAAACTTTATCACAGGTATGTATGTCTAGGAAAAAACATGACATACACAGGGTACTGTACTATCCATGGTTTTCAGCATCCACTGGGGTCCTAGAACCTATCCCTCACAGATAAGGGAGAAATACTGCAGTAGAGACATGTTCATGGTATTTAGGCAGGAGAAATGACTTGACGAGGTGAAAGGTATAAAGGAATAAGAAAGGAGAGGCATATTAAGAAGTGTTACTTGGATTAAGTTTTCAACATTTGAAAATTTTTGTCTATTTTTATATTTTGTATAACTAGAAATTTTTAAGTATTATTTGTATTTATAGTTTCTTGAACTATTCTTTGACAATAACACCATTCTGTGATTGAAACAAATTGTCACAGCTTCAGGAGCATGTATAATGCCTTTTATTCCAGGGGATTGCTTGGAGATGCTAAGACCTGAGCCTTTGGGGAGGTTTTGTCATCTCTAGTCACAAACATTAAATCTCTGTTGAGTGTTTAGAACCTTAAATTTTGGCTTACTTGGTGGAAGGCCCAATAACTGAGTTTCCATAAAAAATGCCTGGAAGATGAAACAAATTGAGGTCAAAGATTTATCTTTTATCTGAGAAATGAAAAGGCATAATTTATTTAAGTGGAAATCACATAACACAACTATTTTAATGATCATTTTCTTATTAAATAATGCTTGTTTTTTCAACAAACATATGTTTTTGTACAAAAGAGGCACATAAATATTTATTTACTCATACTGGTTAAATGTTTTCAATAACTACTGTCAATATATGCAAAGCAGTGTGCTAGATACTGGGAGTCTTCTTTTGAGCAAGCATTTGGATTTACTGCCTTTTGGGCTTACATCTCAGTTGGGAAAATTACAATTAGGGTTTTGTAAAGGACAATATGAGAGAAGGCCTCAGGTAGCAAGGAATAGGTTCAAATAATAGAAGACTCTGTGACTAAAATACAAACAGCAAAGAGAGGAGAATAGACATGGGATGAAAAGTGGTCTTCAAACTTTTTTTGAATACACACTTTATCTTTTAAAACTAAGTATCCACGTAAATATTTTGTACAAAAAAGGCACATAAACATTTATTTACTTATACTGGTTATTGTCTAAGTACAAGCACTAGTAGTATATGTTATCAAAATATACTAATGTAATAAAATTTAATACAATGGAATAAAATAAAGGAGACAGTAGGAACTTGTATGTTAAATATGCATAATACTAAATTTAATATATTTCTCAATTTAAAAATATAGAGTTTAATTGTTTTCTTTCAGCTCTAGATGGATTATCTTTGTTCCCTTTTGTTGCATAGAGACCAGAGGGGTAGAGCAAGGAGAGAGATCATGCAGATCTTTCTAATCCAAGTAACAACTGTGACTTTATTCCATTTGCAATAGAAACCCCAGTGAAAGTTTTAAAACACTGAAATGAATAAACTGATTTGCATTTTCAAAGTAAAAATGCTGACTCCTGTGAATGATACATAAAATAAGTTTAAGAAGGGAGACAGGAAAATAAGTTTAGTAGCTCTTGCAGAAATTTAGTTAAAACAAAAAAGAAAACTTCAAGGAAAGGATGTTGGCCATAAAAATGGAGAGAAGTAAAAAAAAAAAGTCATCAACAGAGAAGGTAAAAGAGTCAGGAATTGATGTTATATGTGATGTTCATAACATATGAGGAGAAATAAAATGGATTTGAGAATTGTTGAATATTTGCGCTGTTGGCTAAATTTTTAAACAAGCAGGAAATACCAGGCCAGAATCAATTTCCTAGAATGAGATCGAGTGAGGAGGAGGGAATATTAGTTCTGTTTTACACTTGTTAATTTTGGGATGCCAATTAAATATCCTCATGCAGCTTTCCAACATAGATAGATAAATGGATCTGAGGATGCAAATTTAAATCAACAGGGCTTCTGGACAAAGATGAAAATGCAAATCCAAACCAAAATGAGACCCTACCCCACAGCTGTTGGGATGGCTGATAACAGAAAGACAAGAGACAACAAATGCTGCAAGGAGGGGGTTACAAGGGAATCCTTGCACACTGTTAGTAGGATGCAAACTGGTATACATCTTTTTCATTTTTACTTACATTTTCTAGAAAAGTGATTGTTTTTGATTTTTATTATGTATGTGATTGGATCTGAAAGGTTATGTGAATTTTATATTTGTATGTCTAAGGAGAAAATATAAATGTTAAGGCCCCAAGAGTTTAGAGATGTTGTGCCTTATATCCAACCCCAAAGATTTAGAAACTGCAAGAAACATTATAATCTATGTCCATAAACTGTCTGCCTCATGTTGACCTAATGTTCCTCGTGCATTCCCTCTGATAAAGCATGTTAGTAATTCCTCCTTTTAAATTAATATTTTATATTTAATATATGTCTTACAATATAAATTATATATTTATAGTAAAAATAGGAGAATTTGGAATGTAACAACAAATAAGATAGTTACAAAAATTAATCCATGATTTTTCCCAGGACCCAATCCATTAGTTTTTGCATTTACTTAAATAACCACAGAGGAAGCGGTCTCCTAACATTACATCTTAGTAATTGATAGATTGAAGTTTCACTTCTCAGTCTCTGAGGTCAACCAATATCCACTTCTCACCAATATCCAGTTCTCCTTTTTTTTTCCTGTGTCCGTGTGTAAGACTGATTTGTCTGGCCAATATAATATGAGCATAAGAGATATGTGACATTTTGGACCCAAGGCAGCAAAGAAGGTTTCATGATTCTTCAGTCTGTTTCCTCAGGTAGAGGCACTGTGTTGAGAATAAAGAGCCATGATATTAAGGCCACCACGTTCACTGAGTCACTGCATGCAGGATAGGTGTCCTGGAGAATTTGCATGAGTCAGAAACTAATTTTGCGGTATTAATTCAGGTTAGTTGGAAGATTGATGCTTCTTCTGGGAATGATACCTTTTCTGAATCAATATCCTTCCCATCTTAGTGATATTTCTCTTTAGCCTCTAATACAATTGAATGCATCTGTATTTCTTTTTTTAAAAAAAGTCTCCTAGCTTTACTCATGAACAATTCACAAATAGAAAATGTATACATATAAAATATACAATCTGATGTTTTGGCATACGTATACATTGTGAAATGATTACCACAATAAAACTATTTAACATATCCATCACCTCACATAGTTGGTGTGTGTGTGTGTGTTTGTGGTAAGCACTATATGATCTACTCCGTTAGCACATTTCAAATATACAACTCCGTATTATTAACTATAACCACCATGTTGTGCATTAAATCCCCAGAACTTATTCATCTTTTCCCACAACTTCATCCTTTGACCAATAGCTCCTCATTTCCCCCTCCTTCCAGTCCTTGGCAACCACCATTTTCCTCTCCACTTCTGTGAGTTTGACTTTTTTAGATTCCACTTATAAGTTAGATCATGCAATATTTGTCTTTCTGTGCCTGACTTATTTCACTTAGAGTTCCTTCTTCGTAAAGGCTGAATAATATTTCACTAAATTAAGTTCCATTAACTCACTTCTATTTAATGATAATGAAATTCTGTGGTGCGAGAACACTTAAAGAAGAGAACTCTCTTGCTGTTGGGCATGGAAAGAACCGATGAGGCCCAGATGCCATCACTCAAGGGACAACGAACTTGATTCTTCACAAACAGGTGGCATGCCTCATCTCAGCAGTGGAATGCGGTGTGATTACCTGGCCATGACAGAACAGGTTTTACTGGCTGTGGGTTCACCACTGGATAGTGGCAGATTGCAACACTGTAGCAGCCCAGGTGATTGCAACAAGAGCCAGGGCTATGGTGAGAAAGAACAGGAACCAGGGATTTCTCCCTGCAGGGATTCTTTTTCACCTAAAGTTTGTATACTTGGAGAAGAAATTTAACCTCAAGTATACATCATTATGAATATGATATTAGGTATACAAAGAAATGGTTAGGATGAGAAAACATTAAAATATTACAAATTTTTTAGAAAGGTGACAAATACTACCAGCATCACAATCCATGAAAATAAAACTTTTACTAATTAACTTTAGCCTGAGACAGTGCTGTAATATTTTTTCTACTTTTTTGCTGTATATTCTTAGATTACCGGTATTATGTAACAGTTTTTAAATATATTCTATAGAAAGGATAGAAAGATCTTTCACTCATGGTTGACCAAAATATATTTTTAATTTATCACTTGTAAAAGTTAACTTCCTTTTCTTTTAATTTTTAAAATTTAAGTAATCTTTACACCCAATGTGGAGCTCAAATTCATGACCCTGAGATCAAGAGTCACATGCTCTTCTGACTGAACCAGCCAGGTGCCCGTAGGATTATTATTATTTTTTTAATTTAGAAAGAAAACCTCTGTCAAGATAATGTTTTATGGAGTCTCCAAGATGTGTAAGAATTTTCCAAAGACTAGTTTCTTGTGTCATTCTTTCAAACATTTTTTTTTTTCTCCTCTACTTACTCACATGCTAGGGACAAGTTCTGGAGGGCATGCTCACACTGTTATAACTCCAGCCCTGCACACGTATCAGCACAGTGGGAAAAAGAAGCATTCGTGGAGGATATTATAATGGTATGGATATAGTGGAAGAAAGGAAACATGTATAAAGAAGAGAAATCTAGAGGGAAGTCACTGCAAAATGAGGTACATATATTCCACCAAACTCAACTAAATATATCTTCCCCTCAGCCAGATCCCAGCGATCACTTTGACCAGCACAAGCACCACTGAATAGAAGGGAGAGAGAAGGGACATTAGGAGATGAGAGAAGGGAAGGTGGAGAAGAGAAGAAAGATATGATGATTGTAGCAGTCAAGTTCTCCAGGGAAACAGAACCAACAGATTATACACAAACAAACACACACACACACACACACACACACACGCACGTGGGTAGTATGTAAGAGATTTATTTTAAGGAACTGGATCACATGTTTGTGGGGTTGGCAAGACTGAAATTTGTAGGGCAATCCAGTAGGCTAGAAAGGGTTTAATGCCGTAGTCTTGAGGGAGAATTTCTTCTGGAAACCTTAGTTTTCATTCGCAAGTCCTTCAACTGAGTGAGTCCCACCTATGTTTTGGGGGGTAATCTCTTAAAGTGAACTGATTATAGATGATAACCACATCTATGAAATAGCTTCACAGTAATATCTGGAATTCTGTTTGATTTAGTAAAGGGGTACTGTAGCCTAGACAAGTGGACACATTAAAGTAATTTATGTGTGCGAAATTCATGAAAGTGAGTAACAACATGAACACATTGCTAGGCCTTCACGATAAATCCATGACTATCTCATAAATTTTTCAGAGCAGAAAATGCAGAACAGTAGTGGTTAACTACAATACTGGAAGGCACTGCATTCTGAGATAAAGTTTCAGAACATAATAGAAATCCCATGTTGTGCTTTTGTGTGGGGACCTGACACTGGAATGGCTTGTTGGGGAAAGAGACATCTGCCTTTGCAGATGATGATTTTGGACTTGACCCTTTATTTTTTAGAAATTGAAACTATATTCACCCTAAGAGCAGCACTTATGCAGGACATAGATCTTAGAAATGACTTGGTAATGGCTTAGTCAAGGAGTCCCTTTATTTGAAAAAGCTTCTGTAAATAACCACTGGAAAAATAACAAAGGACATGGCCATAAGACCCTGAGTCATTGAAAATGACAGGAGTCTGATACCGCATATTATATTTCATCTTCTATTTGTTCTTCATATGTTAAACTCATTACACAGCTAACCTTTCAATTAAAAATAAAAGTTCTTTTCTAAAAGAAGTTGAAATTCTGGAAAGATGAATATAACTAGAGGATTAAATGCATCAGTATGATATTGAAGAATCCTTGGGCGTGCAGAGAGGTTCAGTGAGAAAAGGTAGGAAAGAGAAGCAGTAATATAACAGGAGTGAGGAAGAAAATAAATATTTTAGCAAAAACAAAATTTATAATAGGCAAACTAACTTTAGGGCTGTTGAAAGAGGAATTGATTTTTTAAGGCACAAAATCCTCACAGGGAAGAGAAAAAGTTGTTAAATATCAATTTACATAAGAGTTTTGCAATATAGTAAAAAAAGAACTCTGAAGCTTTATTCTGTTACTGTAGCTAGCTTATGCTGTAGAAGAAAGAAAATAAATCAAATGTATTATTTAATCCTTTTTGTCAGTAATACCCAGGGTGAAGAATTCATTTGTAGCTTTTTCGGTGCTGAGTTGCATCTTAGAACTTCACATATATTAAAGTAAAATATAATGCCTTTTGATCCTAAGACTTCAGGATATAGTTCATTTCTAGTTATGAAAAAAGGATGGTTTCTGCATAATGAAAATGTCACAGAAATTGTCTAACAATCTATCAGTTATCAAAATAAAGATTTTCAATATTTTTTGTTCATAGAATATATCTATTTAGATTTTTAAATTTTTATGTGATTCACGTTTCCTTTCACATTGAGTTACATAAGGTAGATAAGTCCTCATAATTCCAATATATTTTTAGAAACATTTAGGAGATTGTATTACAACAGCAAAAGAAAAACTTTTGTATTTTCCTTTAAGCTGCCATTGGGCTAATTTTTACTTTTTAGTCAGATAGTGATCAGCTATAGAATCAAATATATTTGCCTTTAAACTTTTCTACTCTTGAAAAGGGAGGTAGATAATATAAAATGGAAGAAAACTCAATGAAACGATATAGCATATTAAGAATTGCATCATTTATACTTAATAAAAGTTCCAGAAATCTGGATCATTAATGGAGACTCAAAAAGGATGAGTGAAGAATCCACTAAAATATGGATGAACCTTGGGGCGCCTGGGTGGCTCAGCCGGTTAAGCGTCTGCCTTCGGCTCAGGTCATGATCCCAGGGTCCTGGGATCGAGCCCCGCATCGGGCTCCTTGCTCAGCGGGGAGCCTGCTTCTCCCTCTCCCTCTGCCTGTCTCTCTGCCTACTTGTTCTCTCTCTCTCTGATAAATAAATAAAATCTTTTAAAAAAATAAATAAATAAATAAAATATGGATGAACCTTAAAAACACTAGGCTAAAGGAAAGAAGCCAGACATAAAAGGTTACATATTGCATGGTTCGATTTCTACAGAAAGTCCAGAATAGGAAAATCCATAGAGACAGAAAGATTGTCTCCACTATCCTTGTTGCAAGAGAAGAGAGACATGGAAAGACTAATGCCAGCAAGTACATGCTTTTCATGCAAGTGACACACATATCTACTCATAACTGCACATAATGTCTATTTCATAGCAAGTAACATGGTCATGCCTACCACTTGAGGTGAGACAGTACACGTCCCCCATATTCTCAGAAGGAGAGCCAGACATCTTGATGAATGGTACTAGGTTCTAAAACAATGTACTTTTAAAAATGTTACATTTTTAACTATGATCATGTGTTAATCAAAGAGTTTATTTTATTTAAAAATACTGTTCTATCAAGAAAGAAAAAAGAACAATAATTACTGATAATCAGTTTATAAAACTTGTTAAGAATAAGAACAATTTTATAAAATCTATCATCTAAGTCTATATTTATCATGATTTTTAGCATGCAGTGAAAAAGCTAGAAAATAAACATAAGTATAATCAAATTGGTTATCTCCAAGTTAAAATAACACTTATTCTATTTATATATTTTTCTAGACTCTTCCCATAAATTTTCTAAAATGCATATTTATGATAAGCAATAAAACACTAAATGTTTTTAATGTGATTAGTGTTTTTGAATTGCACATCAACATTTTGGCTCTTTACTAGCTTAGTATTTTGAGCCCATAAATGATATTTTGTAATCAATATTAATGTTTATAAAGGACAGAATTACCATAGTCTCTTATAATAATATACATAAAATTGTAGTAATAATAAGGTAAAAATTTTTTATGGCCAAATAATAGTGAGGTTCAGTGTGGATACATATGTAACCTATGTTTTAATTATAATGGATATTTGTGTTTCTTCATTTAATTTGAAAAAATGTTATTTTTAGATACAAAGCAGCAAATAATAGAGGAAAGAGCAGTAGGTAGGACTGGAAGGGGAAAGGAGCTATGCCAGAACCTAGAAGGAGAGAGTCCTGTGGAAGAGATCATCTTGAGAGATGTAGTAATACTTCAGCCCAGAGACAGAGCCAGCCCATCACTGTGTTGGGTCATGGATGGACCCAGGAGAATAAGTACACTGCCATTACCATCCTTCCTTTTCCTATCTCTTTTGGGTTCCCATTGGCTGAAACCTTCTGGCAGTAAATGTGCCTGGGTGCCTTTTGAAGTTGTCATAGGGATCAGACTTGAAGACTTTGATAAGAGGGTAGGATGGGGAAGTGAGGCAGGAAGGCGAACAGAAGCTACCTGGAAAATATAGAATCACCAACTTATACTCGAAGGAAACAATGCCCTTACTTTGCATGTAAATCATAATTTGCTTCATCGCATGCATTAATTGTGGCAAAGATTGCTTGAACTCACAGATTTATGTCCCTTTTCATTGTGCAAAGTTGAGGGAGTTGTCCACCTGCCAGGCACTCCCATTTCCCAGTTTCCAATGAAACAATGATGCAGCTGTACAGCGGGTAGCAGACAGGAGTGCTGTGCACGTCATTGAGGGGCTCAGGGGGTGACTGCACAATCTTCCAAAATTTCTTTTTCTAGTTGAACAACTAAATGCAGGGTACTATGAGGACTTGGGGCATTGTGGAGTCACTAAATGATAAGAACTTCAGTCCCAGAGTCATCATTTAGTGGAGAAATGTCCAGGAGGACCACTTGACGAGAAATATTAGCATTTTACTTATCATGGGAAAGAAAAAAAAATGCTGTGTTAATGCACTGAGACTTAGGAGTTGTTTGTTTCAGTATCTAATGCCAATTATCCAGTCTAAAAATGCAAGTGGTATTAATCAAAAGAGGAAAAATGAAAATAAAGAAGGAGTCAGAAACAATTCTAAACATAATCATGTTAATGTTCATATATACCATATATAATATTTACCTTTATACAATGCATGGTATGTATACTTTATATATAACAAAATGCATAACAAATCTTGTCTTCTGTGCACAGTCTGTTAAAAATCGTTCAACAAGTTTGATTCCTTTCAGAAATTGTATTTTACATTCTAAAATGTACATTTGATTCTATTTTATAGATTAAATTTTTCTATTACAATTTCCAGCTTTTCATCATTTTGACTATCATATATTATATTGATCAAATTAATAATAAGTCCTTATTTGTACTGATGTCACTATTAGGATTATCATTCTGTTTGTATTCATTACTGGTCACCTTTTACTTGCCTTTTCCATGTCTGGTTATTTTTTTGAAAACCATAGTGCCTTCACAAAGCCAACGAGGGCTTTCCCTTTCCCTTATAAGAAGACAGGGTAAAGATCTGATCTCAAATTAGACAGAGATTGAAATGCTTTGTCTCTATAACCAGTTAGATAGTTTAAATGTGCAGTCTTTGTAAGATTCAATCTACCCCTGGTCCATCTCTGTTCTTGGGGCATGTTCTTAGGACATTTCAATCTTTGGATTGAGACCCTGTCAAATCTGTTTCTTCAGCCCAGAAAACCTGGGAGATTTTGACCTGCAGAAATTTTATGTTTAGCTCTCCAGTTCCCTGGTTCCTCCTGCTTCTAAGTCATTCAGATATGTTGAAGAGAAAATTGTGTTTTGAGGCAGGCTCCATTTCTCTGGTGAGATCTGTGCTAAGTATGACATAATCATAGGAGTTATTACTTTGTTTACTTGTAAACAAAACTACCAGCTAGCAGATGGAGATTCAGAATTTGTTCTTTGGGGAAAACTGGCTGTATTTGGGTATTTCCTTTTCTTTCTTTTTTTAATGGGTTTGCTTTTTTTTTTTTTTTTAAGATTTTATTTATATATTAGAGAGAGAGAGAGCAGAGCAAGAGAGAGCCTGAGTAGGGGGTGGGGAGGAGCTCACCACCAAGCAGAGAACCCAACATAGGGCTTGATCCCAGGACCCTGGGATCATGACCTGAGCCGAAGGTAGACACTTAACTGACTGAGCCACCTAGGCACACTTGTATTTGGATATTTTCAAGTTGTCTATTTCTTCCATCAGCCCTGTAAAGTTTCAAGAGAATGACAATTTTACTTACTTTCAGTCGAGTTCCTCAGCATGGGCAAGTCTGACCCAGAGCCAAGCCCCTCCTTGGTCCCAGCTTATAATTAGCAAATGTCACCAAGAAGAAAACAGTCAGTGATAGGATAGTCAGCTCATCTAAGAGTCCTGCCATCTCTGGAATTCCAATTCTATTCTTACTGTTTTCACTGCTCTTAGTGTCTATGAAATTATGATTTTTGCAATGGACCGAGCTTTTCCAATTGTTACAGTGGAACTGTTAAGGTTGTCATGATTTACACAATATGAGTATGAATATATGAATTAAATGCATTATGAAGGTTATGTACATGAATTAAATGTATTAATAGAAGTTACATTACTATAACAGCTTCTGATGTGTCTCATTGCTTCTAATCTTAACATATCCCATGTCAGAGTACATTCTCCCAAAAAAAGAAGGCATGGTCCTTTAAAATATAAATATATTTGTACTGCTTCTCCAACCTTTCTAATGGCTTCTGTGCACATTTAAATAAATCCATAGTCTCTCCTAGGGCTTAAAACATTATATTATATGATTCCAGACTGGCATTCTGACTTTAATTTCTAGAAGTTCCAACAGGAATTTCATATCCTTAAAATAGGTTCCCATCTTTAGGTTTTCCTATTATGACACCTGTCACCCATGATTACAATGCCTCACCCAAACTCTATCCTACCCTTTTACCCTTGCTTAACACACACAGACCATATTTCTTATGTCTGAAAATCCCAAGCTTATTTTCATCTCAATTCTTTATCATTTGTTCATACTTTTCACAGAACTGTTGAATTGGCAAGCTAATTCCTCACCATTTAAGAATACAATCAAATGCCACTTCTCTGAACACCTTACTTAAATTAGTCCTTTCCCATCATGCTCAACTACACTATTTTACTTCCTTTATAACACTCAACCTTATCTGAAATTATCTTTTGTGTTTGTCCATTCTCTGCAGCATACTTCCAAAATGTAAGGAAGGCTATAATAAACTTTCTTGTACCATTTGCCATTTGTCAAATTATTTTGATAATACATATTTGAGGTGGATCAACTTTTTATCAAAGTTAATATTATTATGTCTTTGACTCATTTTGTTATGTGTTTAGGGAACTATTTTTTCCAATTTACATCTATTCTAGGAGAATGTGGAAGTTCAGTAAAGTATTAAATACAAAGAAATTAACAAAACATTATACTGTTCTTTATTTAAATTTCATGATTTTTAGCATTTAGTGATTAAATATTTTTGGATATTTATATAAGTAGAGGAAAGTTAAATTTGAATTTCCCGTGTCTCAACTTTTTATGCCTAAGAAAATTTTTTACATAATACAGAGAACATTTTCCATATGTACACAGATCTATCTTTATATATTACATGACTCAGATTCAAAATACAGTTTATATGAGTGAACCATTCAAATTCAAACCTACACAATGAGGTAATAGTGACTAAAATAAAAATATTTTTGTAGTTTCAAAGTATTTCAGAAAAAATTAATTCAAACATAGAATTATTTTTTAAGGTTTTATTTAAGTTTCAGTTAACATACAGTGTCATATTAGTTTCAGGTGTTCAACATAGTGATTCAACACTTCCATACAACACTCGGTTCTCATCACAAATGCACTCCTTAATCCTCATACCTATTTAACCCATCCCCCACCTACTTCCCTTCTGGTAACCATTAGTTTGTTCTCTATAGTTAAGAGTCTGTTTTTTGGTTTGCTTCCCCCTCTCTTTTATTTTCCCTTTGCTCACTTGTTTTATTTTTTAAATTCCACATATGAGTGAAATCATATGGTATTTGTCTTTCTCTGACTTATTTTATGTAGCAGTACTTTAGCTCCATCTGTGTTGTTGCAAATGGCAAGATTAATTCTTTTTTATGGCTGAGTAATATTCTTTTTTAATGGCTGAGATATCTTCATTATCTATTCATCAGGTGATGGACAGTTGGGGTGCTTCCATATCTTGGCTATTATAGGTGGTAGATAATGCTGTTATAAACATCGGGGTGCATGTATCCTTTTGAATTAGTACTTTTGCATTCTTTGGGTAAATACCTAGTAGTGCAATTGGTGGATCATAGGGTAGCTCTATTTTTAACTTTTTGAGGAACCTCCATACTGTGTTGCACAGTGGCTGCACCAGCTTGCATTCCCACCAACAGTGGAGGAGGGTTTCCCTTTCTCCATATTGTTGCCATCACCTGTTGTTTCTTGTATTATTCATTTTAGTCATTCTGACAGGTGTGAGGTGATATTTCATCATAGTTTT
>NW_028066495.1:0-8070 GCF_054177405.1 Leptonychotes weddellii
GAAAAACAAACTGAGGGTTCTAGAGGGGAGGGGGGTGGGAAGATGGGTTAGCCTGGTGGTGGGTATTGAGGAGGGCACATTCTGCATGGAGCACTGGGTGTTATGCACAAACAATGAATCATGGAACACTTCATCTAAAACTAATGATGTAATGTATGGGGATTAACATAAGAATAAAAATAAATAAATAAATAAATAGGAAAAAAAAAACCAAAAAACAAACAAAAAAAAGATAAAAATAAAAAATAAAATGGTTACAAAAAAAAAAAAAGATGGTAGACAATTGGGTGCTGCATAAGAAGGTACCCCATTGCCCACCCCCAACCCTTCAGTTAGTATCACTAATTCACAAAATATGTGTATTTCTTGAGAAACTTGGAGAAAAGGATAAAGGATAAGCGTATGTGTATATAAGGGTGAAAGGTGAAAAGAGCATGAGAGCAAGAGTCCATAGAAATGAGTAGTAATCCTGAGGAATTTGGATTTCACAGGCATGGAATTAGCAGGGATTAAAATGGATCATTATCTAGATCTCTGAAAAACAAAGAAGCCCTAGTTAACATCTAGAGTGACAAAAATAAATAATAAACTAGAAATATAAAACATACATATTAGAATGTATTGTTTGAGCACATAGTTAGGGACACCCTGGATAAGTTTTATATATATATGTATATATAAAATATATATGTTTATATATATGCTTATATAGATGTTATATATGTTATGTTACATATATCCACATATAATTATATAGTTTTATATATATAATACATATAACTATATATTATATATAATACATATAACTTTATATTATATATAGTATGTAATTATAAATATTATATATATATATACACATACGCACACACACATAGTACTAGCGCTCTGCACTTGAAAAGACACATCAGGAATCCATTGGCAAGCTTTCTAAGCAATACAATGCAAAAAAGTAAAATTAATAGACATCATCAGATTCTAGGGAAGAGAGCTGGGCCAGATTAGTCAGCAAAAACCTTTTTTGAAAAAGTTGGACTGAAACTGTGCTCAAAGTGATCTGGAGAAATGAGTTAACTGGACATAATTTAGGAAAGGAATAGCCATAGATGCAGAAACAGCATTTGAAAAACAAAAAAGAATCAATCAATCTGACTAGGGCAGAGAGTGTATTTGAGACAAAATATATTTTTCAAACAGAAATGCAGCATCTCACCTCTTTGAACTAGTATTAAATAGCTTAGCATTCTGACCAAGTGCTTTCATTCATCTATCAATCATCCCATTACCAATTTTTATGCTCTAAAAACCAGACCATCCTATTAAGAACTTTCAGGAATAAGAGCACCCTGAGCATCTATGTCTAATAATTTCAAATTTCCCCCATGGCCCTTTCCTAACCATAGTATTTGAACTATTTTGACAAAAACAATTCCTTCTCTTATTATATTTTGAAGACTGACCTTAGCACTTCATATAACATTAAAATCTTTCTAAGTCAGTATCATCAAGGCTCAATTTCTCACATTGACATCTAGAATGTGAGGTAACTTGATACTTTGTAAAGTTCCATTAAAATTATGAGGAATTATACCTGACACTTTATATTTATTAGTACTATGGATGCTCATTGCTTTTACCAAAAAGGCTGAGTTGAATTTTCTTGTTTCTCGTGTAGCAGTTAGGAAACCCTAGAAAAGCCTTGCCTCAGTTCAAGTCCTTGTTCCAACTCTGTACTGAGATTTTTGACCTTAGACAAGTTACTTCCTTAGTCTCTGCAATTCTTTCTTCATCTGTAGAATGTTGATGTTAATAATAAAACCTGCCTTATATGTATGGATTAAATGAGCTAATCTTAACATGTCTATTAATTACAATTAGACTCAGTTATGAGAAGCAAAGACCCAGAGAAAGAAGTCCACAGATGAGCAATCTGTATGGTGGCTTCATTGTGCCAGGGATCCAGGATCTTTCTCTCTTGTTACTAGACAGTACCTTGCTTCAATTCTCATGGTCATACCATTATCCTAGAGAGGGAGCTGTTAACCTGGACACATCACCTTTCAAGCAGCAGGAGAAAGGTGAAAGGAGAGAGTACTGTTTACTCATAAAAGACAATTCTTGGACACCCTATCTGACAGCCTATTAACTCACCAGGCAAAATGTGTCACTTATGATCTACATGTGAAAGAGAATAGGGAAGGAGCAGAGAACAGTTATCATAACTGTAGGGGTGAAGGGCAGGCTGCCCCCAAGATGGGTCACATTGGAATGAAGATTATTTTGAGTTAAAAAGCAATCAAAACCTAGTAGATTCAGGAAAAACTCTTTATCTCCCTTTCAACTGCCTAAGAAGAATTTAGATAAGGACCTGCTCCAGTAACAGAGCTATCAGTATAGATAAAGTTATAATATGAACTAGGCATGGTAGACAGGGAGGAACCTAGCAAGGCCTATTTGATCACAGTCCTCTATGTCCCATTGTTTCTGAGTGGCCCAACAAACATTTGTTTACCAAACATTTACTCTTTTTCATCTTCCTGTGAATTACATTTCTTTTATTTGAAGTCCCAGACCCCCACCCCTTCTCTTAAGTTCAAAATGAAATAAATACCTCATTTTTGCCTGTCTTTGGAATCTCATGTTTGTGTGATTCTCTGTACACAGGAAATTAAATTTGATTTGCTCCTGTTCATCTGTCAGGAGCAAATCTGTTAATCCATCAGTTTGATTCTTAGTCTTGCTAGAAGGACCCTGAAGAGCAGAGGAAATTCTCCCTCCTGACATAATCTTTTTTAGTTTTTGGTTAGTTGTTTTTTTTTTTTTTAAGCTATAATCAACAGATTTTCTTATCTACAACCTTATTATTATAAAATATGAATTCTACTTAGAATCCCAATTAGTTCCATTATAATTACATAAAGATTTCTTATGCCATTGGAATCATAAATCTATTTCCTGGGTCCAACTAATGCCTGTCTCATTTTCATTACAAAGAATGTCAATACTATTTAGCATTAACACAAGCCTAAAAATATATTTTGCCTCAGAATGACCCACTATAAGCATTACTTTGGAAAAATAAAAAATAGTTATTTGGGAAAACTAGATTTGTTTTACTAAACTAAGAACTAAGTTTATCCAACTTCTATATATGATATTTATTCATAAGTTTAAACTAGGATATCATAAGTTTTTTTTTTTTTTTGACAGAGACACAGTGAGAGAGGGAACACAAGCAGGGGGAGTGGGAGAGGGAGAAACAGGCTTCCCGCTGAGCAGGGAGCCCAACATGGGGCTCGATCCCAGGACCCTGGGATCATGACCTGAGCCGAAGGCAGACGCTTAACGACTGAGCCACCCAGGCGCTCCTAGGATATCATAAGTTCTTAGTGTGATAAATAGCCAAAAGAAACTAGGTATGCTTATAAATGATTAGCCTGCAAAATGTCATCTCTTAACACCCTTTCTGAACAAATATAAAAGTCCATGCTTCCAGTTTGTTTTTCTGCCCAATAAACTCATTACTTAGGATGTGATTAATGTACCATTACTTTAATATCACTGATGCATGTACTTAGTCACATGGATCACATACTTAGAAAAAAAACTTGCCAGAAGTGAGTAACTGGAAAAGTTGAGGTCTCAATACAATGAGATCACTTGTAAACAAATCAATAATATCTTCAGGAATTAAGGCACCTGGTCCAACTGAGAATAGAGCTGCTCTAAAAATTACATGGTTAACTTTGTTATTATTATTTTTTTTGGAATAACATTATTTTGCAGCACTATATTGGGCAAGAATTTGGGTTCATGTTCAAAATGGCTGGAAGTATCCAAAAATACTTTTATAACCATATGTTCCAAAAAATAGTTATCTCATCAGAAAACTACAATGAAGATTGCTAATGTTTTAAGGACTTACTATACATATGTTAGGGTCTGATGGAAAAATCTTTAAAAATTGGGGGTAGGGTGTTAAGAACTATAAATAGAACTAAAATGAGTGATAGACTATGGATATTTTTGCAAAGCAGCTTTAGGAAAGCTAAAGGAAGGCAAAGCAAACTGTACTCAAGCCAGAATTTATAATCCTGAGTTGGTTACTGAGAAAAAAATGATATCCATATAAAAGGGGAACAAAGAACACTGATAAAACCAGCTTTTATGATGTTTTCTGTTGTGTTCTTATGTACTCTGTCATGAAGTACTTAATCCTGCAAATTGGAAAAGGATTTTGAAAAAAAAAAAAAGAAACTTTAGTCCATGTGGTTACTTCTCCCTAGTTATTATGGTTGAAAGATGGAGGAGGGCGGAGGAATTGCCTTTTTTCGATTTAAAGAAAATAATCTGAAAGTAGAGTGGTATCTAGGAGACAGAAGTCAACTGATTCCTTTATAGAAGAATACTATAAGTAATGGCATGCAGGATGAAATATTTCTTCTACTGAATATAGGTTCTATGTTTAAGACAATGTGTGGGAAGGACAAGTTCTCTTGCCTATGGTCATCTCTAGTGGTATACTGAAGCTACTAGTACTAGATAGCAAGAGCCAAGTGCTAAATTTTCAGGAATCCTGACAACTAGTTTTTAAATACAGCTACTATTAAAAAATATTATATAAATGTAAAGTAGAAAAATTATATTAAGAACAAAGGTAATAAATACTAAAAACTGATCACTTCCTAATTATTTTTTACCATATTTCACTATTAACTGTGGTCTTGAGTTTACTTACATGTATTTTATCTGTATAATGGAAATACTATATAACATAATATGTAATATATATATAATTATTATATAATTGTATCTCCTCCCAATTCCAAGTTCAGGGACATCATATCAATAGTTTGAAATTGGCCATGCTGGGAGTATTTACATCATGGAAACCACTAAATGCTAGAAATCTAGAGTTGATTTATTATTTTATTGTCTAGATTTAAAGTGATGGGGAAATGTTAATAATGAAGATTAAATTTAAAGTGGATCGTGTCTCTGGGTGTCATGTTATGAGTTTCCCCTCAAAATGAGAAACTATGCTTCTAGTGTTCAAAAACTATTATCCAATTCAGCAAAGAAATTGCTTGCATGATTAAAGAATGAATAAAGTTGCAATCTTACTTATTAAAGTAAATTAAAATCTCAGTCAACATTCATGTTGGTTCTACACTCATTTATCAATGTCATGAGTGACTCCTTTGTCAAATATGATAGTAACCAAGAATTTATTGCATTCTGATTTTGTCAGATCATTGTTGAGTTGCAACCATAGGTAAACTTCAAATAGAAGAGTTTGACAAAATCATTTGTTGAGAATAATTTGATTGTGTGGAATTTATAATAAAGAATATTAATTTCATAATTCTTTGTAAATGTGCTATACAGCCTTTATATCATTAAAGTTTATTATAAACTTAAGTACATAAGTACACATATATATGCATGTTCTTTTATCAGAGAGCCTATTGTTAAACTTCTCCAGAACACCTCCATCAATATCTAAGTTATAGAGTATAATTCTAAAGTACGTTACCCCAATAACACTATGGTTTTGTGTTCCAAGAATTTAACCAATCCATTCTTGAGTCTATTTATATTTTTAACCTGTATTTCCTTTTACCCTTAATGGTATCAGTTATGATGTAAATTATTGCTTATCCCAGACTGGTTAAAGACTTCAGCTATAACATGTAAGAATTTGATGAATTTATGTTCATCCTTCTCATATTCTGTCCATTTATGAGTTCATGTATCTCAAACACCTCTCCTCTCAGCTTTCATTACTATAAAATAAAGATCTCTCACCTAACTGATTGGGCCTCTATCTTTGCTTATCTCTGTGCTTCAGAAATCCCCTATAAAATCAAAGACCATGATACGCATTCACTTGATCAAAACCTTTTTTTTCCCCATATTATCCACTGATATTTCCAAGATCTAAAAAGCCTGGAAAAACTTATGCCAACATCAGAGGCATCAATAACAGAAGGTGGGTTCTACTCTCAACTCGGCACCAGAGACTGCAAATGGCAGATGAACAAAAGATTCAAGGTCCAGGCAGAAATGAGACCATGTTGGGAATGGTAAAAGAAAATAATGAAGTACTGGAATATAATCAAGAAAGCATTCCAGTGCCTGTAGATTAGCATTAATGGTTTTCCAAAATTGAAATGCATCTATAAGTGTCTATAAGTAGAGGGTTCTTTTATTTTTTAAATATTCATAACACCTACAACATACCATATACTGCACCAAGTCCTGGGGATACGACAGTAAGCAAGAAATACTTAGTGCCTACCTTCAGGAAGCCTATATCCCAAGGTTGGGAGGGATCACTTCTATCTTGATTTCAGATATTTTTACAGATATATATTACTATAGCCCACCAATTAAGTGTTACATTGACCCACTCCATAGTCATTCTTCTTTTATCCTGTAATTAAAGAGACTACATTAAATAGACTACATCCTCCATTATTTGCTTCTTTCACCTTACTCTCTGACCACACAGTTTGTTATTTTCCCACTCCTTTGCTCCACTATAGCCAACTGACCTCTGTGTTGGCCATCACACATGCCAGGCACACATCAAATTTAGGAACTTTGTATTGGATATTCCCTATGCCTGGAACATTCTTTCTTGTAGATATTCTAGTTCAGTGCCATATTTTTATTAAGACCTGCCCTGACTACCTGTGATGGTTATTATATGCATTAATTTGGTTAAACACTAGTCTAAGTGCTTCTGTGAAGACTTATTATAAATGGGAATAACATTTAAAATCAGTTGACTTTAGGTAAAGGAGGTTACTTATGACAATATGAATGGGACTCATCCAATCAGTTGAAGGCTTAAGAGCAAAAATTGAGGCTTCCAGGAGAATTCTGCCTCAAGATTGTAAAACATTTCCCACCTAAGTTATCAGCATGCTGGCCGGCCACATAGATTTCATTATTTGTCAGCCCCCACAAATATGTGAGCCAATTACTTAAAATCTGTGCGTGTGTGTGTATGTGTATGTGTGTGTATCTGTGTATGAGATATATGTATATGATTTTAAGAAATTTTTAAAGGGATGTGTTCAAAGAACCAGTAAGAAAATGCTGACTGACATACCACCCTACTGAAAATTGCACTTTCTGAAATTTCTAATTCCACTTATTTTCCTATACTCATTTTCCCCCACAAAATTCTTCACATTAAAACATAGTCTTGGGACTAGGAAAGATGGTGGAGGAGTAGGGGACCCTATTTCAACTGGATTGAGCTGGATTTCAACCAGAATTGAGTTGTATATCTACCAGACCACTCTGACCACCCACAAAACCAGCCTGAGATGTAAGAAGATTTGGATCTCTAAAAGCAGAATATCGCAGGCGGTTAGTTTTGAGGTACAAAGCGGGGAGCCCCGATTCCACAGACAGATTTCAGAGGATAAACAGCAGCGGGAGAGTGCCTGCCCATGGAGATCCCACACCGCCTCTGAGTGACAGCCTCGTGCGCTGCGGACGGGCACAGACTCGCAGACTGGTAGCGGCAGCCCTCAGGGCGGAAACCTAGAGCAGCAGGTTTAGGAGTGCGAACTGGGAGCGGCTGGCAGTTTTAGAAGCACAAAGGACAGAGACGTGCCCCAACCTGGAGACAGGACTGGGAGCGCTGTGGAGGGGTGCACAACCCAGGACGCTGCAGGTTATAGCAGCACAGACAAAAACAGAGATGGTGTGGCCTGGAGAGCTCACTGAAGAACAGACTGCGGTCTCTCTGCTCTGAGGCAGAGGATTGGAAACTGTCTCTTCTGCTCTGACTCACGGAAGTGACGCCGAAAGCCAACAGGGAAAGCCTCCAGAGAACAAAAGCCTCAAAAACTGATTCCCGCTGAGCCCATCCCCCTCCACAGGTAGCCAGGGCAACTCCACCCAAACAGGGTTGCCTGAGTAACAGCGCGGCAGGCCACTCCCGCAGAAGACAGGCTGGGAAAACAAGAGGCCAGCAACCCTAAGTTCCCAAGAAAACAGGTGCATCTTGCTTGGGTTCTGGTCAATAATTTGGACTCTATACATTCCCTCAAC
>NW_028066496.1:0-387 GCF_054177405.1 Leptonychotes weddellii
AGTGGTAATATTACAAGGGGTAAATCCATGCCCGGGGCCCCGGAAGCTGAGCAGCAAAAGCATGTCATCCACAGAGTGTCTTTTAACACAGCAAGTTGGACAAAACCAGACCCTTAATTAGGGAACACAATGTACATTACACAGGTCCCCACTGGCCAGAACACAATTGTGACTGGGCCCTAGCGTAGTGTAGAGGGAGAGGGAGAGCTGGGGCGCAGAGCTTGGGAACACACAGAGGCTTTGTCTGAGTGGCCGGCAGCTCAGCTGGTATCATAATCCTCTGTTTACCATTGAAAGCTGGGCACTGTGTAGTTAAAAATGTATAAGATCAAGGTCAAAGTCTTGGACGAGACAGATTTGCTCTGAAAGTGAAGATTGAAGGACAAA
>NW_028066497.1:0-387 GCF_054177405.1 Leptonychotes weddellii
CCCCCTAAGATTTATTTATTTATTTGAAAGAGAGAGAGAGAGAGAGCACTGGGAGAGAAGCAGAGGGAGAAGGAGAGAATCTCAAGCAGACTCCCTGCTGAGCACAGAGCCCAATGCGGGGCTCGATCTCACGACCCTGAGATCATGACCCGAGCTGAAATCAGGAGTCGGATGCTTAACCGACTGAGCCCCCCCCCAGGCGCCCTGACCACCTGTCTACCTCTGAACAAGTTTCTGCTCCTCTCTGGGGCTGTTTCCCCATCCAAGGATAAGGAGGTTGGATTAGATAAGTGGTTCTAGAACTTCCGTGTGCACAAGAAGGACCCGAGAAGCTGGTTGAAACTCATCCGTGGGCATCATGCCAGAGTCGGATTCAGTAGGTCTGGG
>NW_028066498.1:0-387 GCF_054177405.1 Leptonychotes weddellii
ATTTTTCCACAGTGAGAATGGTACTTGTTTGTCTTTAAGAGGACCTGATGTACAGATGATGATGGAGAGGCAGAGCATGGGTGTCAAGGGGACTTTGGTGCCAGACAACATCCATTTCAATCCTAGAATATATTTTTGTGTGACATGGGCAATTTAACCTAACCTCACTGTGCCTCAGTTCCCTGATCTTTGTAATGAAAATAGAATCTACTTTAGAGTGGTCAGGGTTGAGTGTGTTAATTTGTATGCATGGCTCTTAGAATAGTGCCTCTTGTATAGTGAGCACTCTAAGTGATAGCTATTACTCTCTAAGACTTTTTGAGTTCCAGCATGCTATGATCTTTTTTTTTTAATTTTATTATGTTATGTTAGTCACCATACAATACA
>NW_028066499.1:0-387 GCF_054177405.1 Leptonychotes weddellii
CTTTTCTAACGAGAATTTACTAAAGACTTGGAAATCACAGAGATACTCCACAGAGGATAACTCACATCTGCTCCAAGATTTGTTACTTCCAGAGCCTGTGGTCCTGAATTAATCCTCAGGGATTTTAACGGCTTCCTAGGAGACCCCCACAGGTCAGGAATCAACTGAAGCCACCTGACGAGTGAAGGTCTCCCTTAAAGGGGAGAAAAGGATGCTTGAGCCTACTATAGTTCCCAGGGTGCCTGTTAGGTTCCCAGGATGATTGACAGTGGTAACATCCATCTGTTTGAAAGGAAGCCCACCACAACTCACACCTACCCTGCTCCACACACTCTATGGTCCTACTCACATGGCCAAGACAAAACCACTGAAGTGGACTGGTCTAGG
>NW_028066500.1:0-387 GCF_054177405.1 Leptonychotes weddellii
TGCCACCAAGCTGGTGTTGTACCTGAGTCCTCGAAAGTCCATTCCACCATTCTATCAAGCCAGCTGTTTTGCATGTTAGGGAACATGATAAGACCAGTGAATTCCATGAGCATGGGACAATTATTGCAATTCATTGGCTGTGAAGTGAAAGTCCTTGAACATAGCAATGCTGTATAGGATACCATAATAGTGGACAAAGCATTCTGTAGTAAACGGATGGTAGTTTTGGCAAAAGCATTGTATGCAGGGAAGGCAAATCTGTATCCAGACTGTCTATTTCAGGAAGAACAAAAGGCTTCCCCCTCCAAGATGGAAGTGGTCCAATAAAATCAACCTGCCACCACGTAGCTTGCTGATCACTCTGGAGAATGGTGTCAAGGACTCAGT
>NW_028066501.1:0-387 GCF_054177405.1 Leptonychotes weddellii
CCTCGGATTCACTTCTCCGCACGTCCTACCTTCCAGAAAGTGGTCGCTTTTCTGATGAGAGAGTTGTTGCTATTCTTTTCTTCGATCTCCTGTTGAGTTTGTAGGTGTTCAGAATGGTTTGATCTCTATCCAGCTGAATTCCTGAGAGGAGATGAAATCCAGGTCTCCTACTCCTCCGCCATCTTGCTCCCCCCCCCGTTGATTATTTTCTTATTGATGTACGCATAGGGTTTTGCTTTTGTTTTTGTAATACTGCTAAGTCTTTGTGTATGCATATGCAAGATATACTGTGTGTGTGTGTAGAATTATCATATTCTATATCATAAAGTAGTATCTAATATTTACTCACTACTATAATATTGATAATCTAATTATCTAATGATCTAA
>NW_028066502.1:0-387 GCF_054177405.1 Leptonychotes weddellii
CTGACCCTGTAAGTCATAGATAATAGTCTTCCTTTGAGGTCTCCCTGTTTAGGTCAGCTCAAAGTACAGCTGTTTTCTTTTAGAATGGGTTACATAAGGAAGCTTAGAAAAAAGAAGGCCCAGACTGAAATCCAATGGGGAATGAATACCACACCTCTGTCATCCCTCCTTGCTGACTTTTTTTTTTTAAAGAATTCTAAATATAGGCCACCTAAGATTTCAGGTAAGTATACTTCTCAATTACACTTTGGTGGGAGATTGCTTAAGAGGAAATAGTTCTCTTAAAAATAAGGTCTTTTACAAAATTTAGTTTATTCTTATCTTATTTTCATTCAAATGTGGGAGTGGGTAAGGACCATCATAAGCTATCTCTTACAGGGAAGACTC
>NW_028066503.1:0-387 GCF_054177405.1 Leptonychotes weddellii
GGGCGCCTGGGTGGCTCAGTCGTTAAGCGTCTGCCTTCGGCTCAGGTCATGATCCCGGGGTCCTGGGATCAAGCCCCGCATCGGGCTCCCTGCTCCGCGGGAAGCCTGCTTCTCCCTCCCCCACTCCCTCTGCTTGTGTTCCCTCTGTCGCTGTGTCTCTCTCTGTCAAATAAATAAATAAAATCTTTAAAAAAAAAAAGAATAAATGGATCAACCAGGAAATCACAGAAGAAATAAGAAAATACATGACGAATGAAAATGAAAATGAAAACATGACAGTCCAAAAGCTTTGGGATACAGTAAAAGCGGTCCTAAGAGAGAATTATACAGCAATACAGGCCCATCTTAAAAAGCAAGAAAAATCTCAGATACATAACCTAACCTTAC
>NW_028066504.1:0-387 GCF_054177405.1 Leptonychotes weddellii
TTGTGGTCCTACCTCTTTGCCCCACCAGCCCCCACCAGCCACAGCTCACATCAATCCCCTCCTGGCCACCCGTGCTCCAAGTGACAGTGGCCCCTGGATCCCTCACGGGGCTTTCCCACTGCTAGCCCTTTGTTCAGCCTGTTTCCTGGGCTGAGAATGCTCTTGTGCTTATCTCCATATCCCATGTAAATGTCAAGAGTCAGCTTGAGTCTCCTCCAAGAAGTCTGCTTGGATTTCTTACCTTACTCCTGGGTCCCACCACATTCTCTCACTGAGTTCTCCCTCTGTTTCCCCATCCCAATGTCCAGAACAATTCCCTGGTCTGTGCTCATTTATAGTAATTATCACAGTCCATTCAAGTGTTCAGTTTATACACACACACTGTGT
>NW_028066505.1:0-387 GCF_054177405.1 Leptonychotes weddellii
ACATTCCAGTTCTGCTATTTAGTAATTAAATGACCTTAACCCAGTAACTTCATCCCCTTTTGCCTGTTTTCTTTTCTCTAAAATGGAAATGCTACCTCATATGTAGCTGTGAGGATTAGTACAAATATATTTGACCTCCCTGGAATTCCTTCTTTACCCTCAGAGCCCTTTGTTATGGGATGTAGATAGGTTGCTGTAATGATTGGGGTTCATTGATAGAGCATAGAATCTACTCCAGCTGGGGGTGCCTGGGTGGCTCAGTCGTTAAGCGTCTGCCTTCGACTCAGGTCATGATCCCAGGCTCCTGGGATCGAGCCCCACATCGGGCTCTCTGCTCAGCGGGAAGCCTGCTTCTCCCTCTCCCGCTCCCCCTGCTTGTGTTCCCTC
>NW_028066506.1:0-8070 GCF_054177405.1 Leptonychotes weddellii
AATTCTTAATCTCAGGAAACAAACTGAGGGTTGCTGGTGTGGTGGGGGTTGGGAGGGATGGGGTGGCTGGGTGATAGACACTGGGGAGGGTATGTGCTATGTTGACCACTGTGAATTGTGTAAGAATGTTGAATCACAAACCTGTACCTCTGAAACAAATAATACATTATATGTTAAAAAAAAGAATAAGGAGAAGATAGCAGGAAGGGAAAAATGAAGGGGGGGAATCGGAGGGGGAGACGAACCATGAGAGACTATGGACTCTGAGAAACAAACTGAGGGTTCCAGAGGGGAGGGTGGTGGGGGGATGGATTAGCCTGGTGATGGGTATTAAAGAGGGCACATACTGCATGGAGCACTGGGTGTTATATGCAAACAATGAATATTGGAACACTACATCTAAAACTAATGATGTAATGTATGATGATGAACATAACATAATAATAATAAAAAAAGGATTACATGCAGCACAGGCTGGGGAATTGTCTCATTGTTGAGGATCTCTGAACAAAAGCCTGCCATTTTATGGCCTCTAAGGGACTAGGGTAGTGAGAAGGGAAGGGCTAGGAATAAAAAATTAACAAGTCAGAGTGGAGAAAAATGGCTTAATCAAGGTCCCTTAAAAATGAAGCCTCCAAGGGCACCTGGGTGGCTCAGCCGGTTGGGCGTCTGCCTTCGGCTCAGGTCATGATCCCGGGGTCCTGGGATCGAGCCCCGCATCGGGCTCCCTGCTCCACAGGAAGCCTGCTTCTCCCTCTCCCACTCCCCCTGCTCGTGTTCCCTCTCTCGCTGTGTCTCTCTCTGTCAAATAAATAAATAAAATCTTAAAAAAAAAAAAAAAAATGAAGCCTCCAAAAGAAGATACCCATGGTAGGATACAGACATACTTGTAAGCAGGGCTGGCTTGGTAGTGAGGGAGACCAAGTCCTTTACTGGAACTCCTTTCAGAGATGGCAGTGCAAAAAGTGTTCATGAATCTGGTGTGGTAAAGGCAGTTTTCACCCCTGAGGGGTACTGGGCAAGGTCACTGTAACTGCCTATGCTTGGGTCTGAAAGATCACACATAGGATTTTAGCCTGGAGTGAGACTCCTTAGAGGATTTTGATATTTTCATAAATGAGAATAATAAACAGATGTGTTCTACCTTTGTGGAATTGGCAAAGCTATTTATGCAATATGGCTACAGTTTGTGTAAATTCTAGAAGATAAATCATGTTGCCAGTTTTGGGTACCATTGGTCTAAAATACAGCCTTATTTTGTTGAGTCTTTATAGAAAGGAGAATAGGGTATAATACAAACTCCCTTCATCTCTATTTTTTTCTAAAAAAAAAAAAAAAATATCGGGGCACCTGGGTGGCTCAGTCGTTAAGCGTCTGCCTTCGGCTCAGGTCATGATCCCAGGGTCCTGGGATCGAGCCCCACATCGGGCTCCCTGCTCCGCGGGAAGCCTGCTTCTGCCTCTCACACTCCCCTTGCTTGTGTTCCCTCTCCCGCTGTCTCTCTCTCTCTCTGTCAAATAAATAAATAAAATCTTAAAAAAAAAAATTAAAAAATAAAAAAAATATATCATTGAAGTCAACTTTATTAGATAGGTGGAAATTTTAAATTTTTGCTTACAAAACATTTACAGTTATTTTGCATGAAAACTCATGGTTTAACTGCAAAGGAATTGAATTGTAAAGGTTAAAAGCCCTGAATTTAATAACAAATGAAATCTGGTTGAAAAAAGTGCCACCAACAAATGAGAGGGCTGGGTATCCCTGTGTCCTATTGATGACAGTTGGCAAAGTAAAGAGTGATACTGAATATATGGTGGTCCTCTAGCTAGTGTCCTTGGAGTTTGGGGCTTTCTAGATCCTTCTTTATTCTTCCTCTGAATTTTGAACCTCCAGCCATCTTTTGTTCTTCAAAATTCCAGGCTTTTAGACTGGATGTCAAAGGTCAAAGATATCTCTCTCCCTCATTTTTGCATTTAACTTTTATTTTTCTCAAAAATAGGAACATAGTTAAGAGTCAAATAGTTCTACAAGGTTTGTTTTTTTTTCTAAAAAACAAAACCAATACTAAACAAACAAAAAATAGCAATATCCCAGGCCAACTTCGTCTTTTTTTCTACTTTCAACTATTTTCAAATACTTATATTCAATTAATTTTTTTGATATTTATCTCCATGAATCAAACAACATAAACTTGACATTATCTGTTTACTTCCACTTTCCAAAGAATTTATTTCTTTCTAAGCTCTCTGCTCAGCTCTCATATTGGATTTCCCATCACGATTATTCTAGTAATTACTTTAATGTAAGTTTCACTAGGATAGGAATTTTTTTCTGTTCTTTTTACTGATATATCTAAAGCATCCACCTAGTAACTGGTACAGAGAGGCTGTTTAGTAAATAATTTTGAATTGTTGAGTAAACCCTGTAAAATTTTATTCTTTTACATTGTTCTGGTATTGGGTCATCATTTACATTGAGCCTATGTCTTCCCCCTTTCTTATTCTATTCCCCTTTTTGGCAAGCAAAATCCTATGGAACTTTGCAACAAAGAGTATATGGAAGGTGTGTTGTGTGTGTGTGTGTGTGTGTGTTAGGAATTACATATAGATATGCTTTTATTCTAAATTTAAACTGGAACAATTATTTAGTTAGGTAGAGAATTCTAGGTTAGAAATAATTTTCCCTCAGAAAGTTGGAGTTATTGATCTACTGTCTTTTAAGGTTCATTTTATTTCCTCTTTCAGTGAGAATTTGGCAGGATATAGAACTTTAGTTTGAAAGTAAGTTCTTGTCAGTGGTGAGAAAACATTGCTTTATTGTATTCTGTTCTAACATTTCTATTAAAATGCCAGGGACATCAATTAACCTTATGTGTGTTTTTTTCTTTCTCTGGAAAAGCTATTAAGCTCTTCTATTTTCCTCAATGTTCTGAAGTCTCAGAATCTGGTTTTGTCTGCATCTATTTTCATCCATTGTATTGGATCTTTTAATCCAGATGCTTTTACTTATTTTTCAATCCTTGGAGTTTTTCATCAATTGTTTGATGGTTTTTTCTCATTGCTTTCTTTCATCTCTCTGAAAATCAAATTATCTAAATAGTAGATCTTCTGTTTTGATTGATCTTCTAACATTCTAATTCTTCCCCTTTGATATTCAAACCCTTCAAAGTTATACTTTACATTATGTGAGATTTCTTCAATGTTATCTTCCAATCTTTCTATTGAATGGTTCATTTCTACCATGCAATTTCTGAGAACTCTTTTGTTCTCTCATGTTTTTATCATCCTCTTCTTGTTTTATGGATGCATTATGTCCCCCTATCTCACTGAAGTTATTAAAGATGGCTGAAGTGTGATATCCCTTGAGAAACCTTGCTCAACTCCCTCAGACAGATTAGTTACTTTGCTGTATTTACAAAGATATGTGATTACATCTCTCTTTCATGTTTATGTTCTATAGTAATTTTTCCATTATTTAACATTATCACATACAGTTTCCCAAGCTGGAAATCTTAGTGACATTTACATAATATTTATATTAGTGTCCTTCACTAAAATCTGAAAAGTTCTAAGTCTCAAGTTATCTCAAAAAAATTTTCTTTGCAATAAGGCATGAAAAAAATCAGTATATAATACATGTTTGCTTGTACCTTGCTTATAATTCTATCCTTAGAATTCAGCAAAGTGCATGTCTTGCTGTACATGCTTACAAATAAACTGATGACATTTGAAAGGGTTATTTTTCTTATAAAATATTTTGGTGGTCCTAAATCTTCAAAGATGTGTTTTGTAAATTGGGAGTAATTTCCATGCCTCTTTGGTAACAAATATTTTTTTTATATCTACTCTGTGCTATGGAGATATAAGTAAAAAAATGTGTAAAAAATTCTTATGAATTTAATCATCAAACTACATAGTTCATCATAAGTACATGCAAGTCTGAGTTAAAGGAATAAACAATTCTACGAAAACTCAGAGTCTGTTATTCACTTATAAATACTCTTATTAACTCTCATAAACTCTGTTTATTGTTGGAGATTGTTTTTCTCCATTGACCCAGAGTTTAGCATAGCTAATTAGTGAATACAGCCAAAATTTAAAAAGTAATGCAATAGAAGAAACACAATGAAAAAAAAAATTCCCTCATCACATCTTAAACCACATACTGTACAAATTACTTCCTTCCTAAATCCTGTTTGGTACCCATCATTCTTGATAAATAACTTCTACACAGATTATGTAACTCATTGCTAGAAAAATCAATGTTTGTACTTGTAGCACATGAATACATCAGTGATGTTCCATTATAATGATAGCCTCAAACCACAAGTATTTTCCCCAATAATCCTATGTCTGCACAAAACCTGTCTACATCCTCTCTTAGAAACTCAGCATCATTTAACAGCCTGTATTAAGGAGAATAATGGTCCCCAAAGATACCCACACCTAGACACTAGAACCTCTGGATATATTACCTGACATGGAAAACAGGACTTCGTTAATATAATTAAGTCCTTGAGATGGGAAGATTATCCTGAATTATCAGTGGACTCAATATAATTACATTGTAGGGAAGAAAAAAAGTAATTCCCCACTACCCTTATAAGTTCTCAGCTGAAAGCCTGGTAAGGAGAAGACAGATTAAGAGAAAAACAAACAGAAGTTTATTAACATGTATACCTCTAGAGCCTTCAGACAGAATACAGCCTACCAACACCTTGACTTTAGTACCAAGATAACTATATTGTATTGTGATAATTTGTATCATTCAAGTCATTAAGTTAATTATAATTTATTATGGCAGCAACAGAAAACGAATACAACACCATAATAACTTGTCTTTCTCTGAGCTCATTTCAAACTTGCTAAGCTTCCTAGTATTTTTATCAATGAGAAATTTTATGTTATATTGTAAGAAGAATGTGTGAAAGTTAAAAAAAAAAAATCACAAATCTTTGGTGTTCCACTTAATTTGGGTCACTTTGTCCAAGTACTACATTGCGTGGTGATAAAAGGCCACACCAAAATTATATATCCATTCTTTAACTCAGATATTTGGGGAAAAGAAGGTAAGACAATGGAACCTTGTATACATTTGAGATAATTTTTATGTTTTCTTTAAAAAACAGGAAAAAAAAAAACAAAAGAAGTATCAACCTTAAATAAATCAAAGGTGATACAAATTTAATGTTATATTCCATTTCTTGAATAATATATGAAAAATAAAAAATAAGTCAATTTAAGCAAAGACAATTTTCTTTAAAACCACTGCTTTACTGCCGTTCTGCCTACTTGGGCTCCTTCTCTCTCTCTCTCTCTTTTGTGTCAAATAAATAAATAAAATCTTAAAAAAAAAAACTGTTTTAAATATTGGAACTTACCCATATTTCACTGTCTAAGCAAAGCTGTAACAAATGTAATTTTATATATATTTGGCATACTTTTCAACCATGAATAAATTTCTAAGAATGAAAGTACTGGGTCAGAAAAAATAAAATGAACAAATAAATAAATATTCGATTTAAATAAAACTTTATCTTCATCTTCTCTTTCTCTTTTATTTTCCCTCCTCTTTTATCCTGAATACAGAAGCTACAAGATAGATAGCTTGAAACATTTACTGAGGAACCAAAAATTGGGACAGAAACTGTTCCAAACACTAAAAAACAAAAAAGACTCAAGAGACCATCAAACAACTTGAGCATCTTATAAAATCACCTAATTCTAAAAATATCTGTTTGTATCTGTTGGTCCCATTACTTTTCAAAAGTCTGATAAACTGAGGGTTGGATGGGAGGTGGGTGGGGATGGGTTAAATGGGCGATGGGTATTAAGGAGGGCATTTGTCTTGGTGAGCACCAGGTGTTGTATGTAAGTGATGTATCGCTAAATTCTACACCCTAAACTAATATTACACTGTATGTTAAGTAACTGGAACTTAAATAAAAACTTGAGAAAAAAAAGAAAAGCCTGATATTTAAAATCATGTTAGTATTTACAAAGGTGCAGATTTTCCCTTCTCCATTATAGTGGGAAATAGAAGACAAAATTCCATTCACCCATGTCTTTTCAACACCCGGTGAGAATGTGTGGACTTCATACTCACCTTTAAATTTAACATTACTGTATAAATATCAACAGCATTTTAAAAAATCGTATGTTTTATCTACTGAATATTCAGTATGGAAATCATGGTGCACATAAAGAGAAGTATGATTTATGATGTGATATATGGAGCTTATAGAATCAAGGAGATATGTACTTATATTACAGAGTATGTATTTGCTTTTAGCCATTTTCTTTTAGTCCAAAGTTTCACAATATATCCCAACCCAAAATACTTACTTTATGCTCTGTCCAGTGCTCTGTCTCCTACTTTGTAACAAGTATCTGGGATTAAAGGAAGAACAACTGACAGTTTAAGGACTTTGAATGAGTAGATTTTTATCACCACTCTAAAAAAAGAGTAACAACAAAAAAAAGAAACATCACAAAAATAATTGACTCTAGAAAAAAAATACCTGATGTTTCCAATACACTAGGGAAGCAGACATATTATAAACCTGAAAGGAGGTTGTTTTCCTAGCACATCCTACTAAGTGACTGAGCTGTTACTGGCAAAGGGAGGTACTGATGAAATGCACACAATCAAAATCCCAGAGCAAGCAACGTGTTGCACGTGAGCAAAGTGTGCGTGTGTGCATGCACTTACGTGCTTGCATGTAGGTTTCAAGGAGTCCACTTGTGTTTGGACTTTTGAGACTATCTTGACCAGACTTGGTGTTATTAAAACCTCATTTTCAAAATGGACTTTCATAAATGGGGAACCCTAATACCCTCCCTGGCTGGAACATCCCTTGGTAGTGTCGTGGTTGCTGAGCCAGGCTTCCAAAGGGCCACAGCACTTCTATTTCCAGGAAATAACAGCAGGTCAGCAAATTGCTTGTTTGTGGTCTGTGTGTTTTCTCAGGTCTGGCTTTCCTTTGATCTGGGGTGAACTCAAACTGATTTGGAATAAAATGAAACCAGTTCTCTGCTTCCCTACCTTTAATCAGTAATGTCCCTGGCTGTTTTAATTAGAAGCAAAGGAACAGTTTTGTGTCAACTCCAGGCAAAGGACGTGCAGTCCTGCCGTGGCAGAGGGACTTGGAGCCTAGGATGGAAAGCAAGGCAATATGAAATAGTGTTTGGCCCTATTTTCTTAGGAAAAAGGAGTAAGGTTTGCTTCACTCCAGTTTAAGTTACAGCACACCCTTTCCTCTTTATTTTTTTGTAACTGCTCCTCCATCCTCCAGTAATTTTTCCAACTCTGCCTCTGTTCCCAGTGGTACTGTAAGTCCCTGGCATTTTCCCCAGGAGAATCTTGATTATAATCCTACCCTCGACTTGCTGAGCTAAGCAAGTGACTTTGTCAAAAACTCTAGAAAATTTGTATAGGAAAGATTGATAACTGTTGTTCTTTAATTGGAGTCAGGATCTGTACAACTTGTGAGCCATCTTTGATGAAGCCAGCACTTTTAATTTCCCTTGTCATTCCTATGCACTGGGACTACTGTGAATTAGGGGTAGCAACTATTGTTTTTATTAATATGGTGTGTTCCTGAGACAACTTACTCAAAATATAAGTTTTTTTTTATAAGCCTTGGTTGATGGTTTAGAAATGGTGAATGAGGGCGCCTGGGTGGCTCAGTTGGTTGGGCGACTGCCTTCGGCTCAGGTCATGATCCTGGAGTCCCAGGATCGAGTTCCGCATCGGGCTCCCTGCTCGGCGGGGAGTCTGCTTCTCCCTCTGACCCTCCTCCCTCTCATGCTCTCTGTCTCTCATTCTCTCTCTCTCAAATAAATAAATAAAATCTTTAAAAAAAAATGGTGAATGAATTATTTCTGAAGCCAGTATGCTTATGCAACAAATAATGTCGTTTTATCATAAACATGTAGAGGTGCATTTTTGTTCATGTCATTTCCTAATTTTGTTTAGTGTCTCTTCCTCACTTTCTTATGAATTATACATAAATGAGAATCTAAGCCTCTTTTTCAGGTACAATGATCCTATTTTCCTGAGCAGAAACCC
>NW_028066507.1:0-387 GCF_054177405.1 Leptonychotes weddellii
GGTGGACTCTGAAAAACAAACTGAGGGTTCTAGAGGGGAGGGGGGTGGGAGGATGGGTTAGCCTGGTGGTGGGTATTGAGGAGGGCACATTCTGCATGGAGCACTGGGTGTTATGCACAAACAATGAATCATGGAACACTACATCTAAAACTAATGATGTAATGTATGGGGATTAACATAAGAATAAAAAAAAAAAAAAAAAGAAAACACACACATGCACACCATATAGAAAAAAATAAAATGTAAAAGCCCCAAACCAAGTTCCCCATTCCTCAGAGGTTATCAGTGTTAGCAGTTAAAAATGAATTCTCTGAAAAATGTTCTATGCTTACTCAAATATAGTATACCTACAATTTTTAAAATACTACATTCAAACCATGCAGTCTG
>NW_028066508.1:0-387 GCF_054177405.1 Leptonychotes weddellii
AGCCGAAGGCAGTCGCTTAACGACTGAGCCACCCAGGCGCCCCTATAACCATGTTTAAAGATTTTATTTATTTATTTGAGAGAGAGAGAGAGCACAGAGGGGGGAGCGGGAGAGGGAGAAGCAGACTCCCTGCTGAGCAGGGAGCCCGATGCGGGACTCGATCCCGGGACTCCAGGATCATGACCTGGGCCGAAGGCAGTCGCTTAATCAACTGAGCCACCCAGGCGCCCTGAATAGCATTTATTTTTTATTTTTATTTTTTTTAAAGATTTTATTTATTTATTTGAGAGAGAATGAGAGAGAGCACATGAGAGCGGGGAGGGTCAGAAGGAGAAGCAGACTCCCTGCCGAGCAGGGAGCCCGATGCGGGACTCAATCCCGGGACTC
>NW_028066509.1:0-387 GCF_054177405.1 Leptonychotes weddellii
CACTATGTAAAACAAAATACCTTAAGCTTATTAAGAAATAGCATTTAATGAAATTTATCGCTTAATTGATATAAATATGAGAAGGAATAATAGTGAATTAGTCTTCAGCTATTATCAACTTAAACTCCTAACAATCTACATACAATTATAATATAGTAGATAGGTATTTAGCATTCATATCCATAGTTTATTCATTGTGGTCATTGTAGTGTATGTGCAAGCATGTGCAAGCAGTTTGGTTATGAGTCTAAATGAAAGAAAGCTATGAAATGTGAACAAGTCTATCAACTTCAAGTTTCTTATTACAGAATAGAGCTTGTTCCAGACATTGAAACAATTCAAAAGTTAGCAAGATGACAAAAACACAGTTAAAACTCAGCTTTTTAG
>NW_028066510.1:0-387 GCF_054177405.1 Leptonychotes weddellii
GGCGCCTGGGTGGCTCAGTTGGTTAAGCGACTGCCTTCGGCTCAGGTCATGATCCTGGAGTCCCTGGATCGAGTCCCGCATCGGGCTCCCTGCTCGGCAGGGAGCCTGCTTCTGCCTCTGACCCTCCCCCCTCTCATGTGCTCTCTCTCTCTCATTCTCTCTGTCTCAAATAAATAAATAAAATCTTTAAAAAAAAAAAGAAATCAATCTCTTCTCTTTGTGTGTGTGTGTGTGTGTCTTTTTCTTAAAAATCAGGCAATGAAACAATTATTTTCATGCATTAAAAAAACTAGATTGAATGAATACACTAGTTATTTTAGTTTTATGTAAGTTTAACATGAAGTTTAAGAGGAAATAAAATTTGGGATACCTACTGAGTTAATTTCC
>NW_028066511.1:0-387 GCF_054177405.1 Leptonychotes weddellii
GCGCCTGGGTGGCTCAGATGGTTAAGCATCTGCCTTCAGCTCAGGTCATGATCCCAGGGTCCTGGGATCGAGCCCCACATCGGGCTCCTGGCTCAGCGGGGAGCCTGCTTCTCCCTCTCCCTCTGCCTCTCCCCTGCTCATGCTCTCTCTCTGTATCTCTGTGTCTCAAATGAATAAATAAAATCTTTAAAAAAAAAAACTACCTATGTACTATTAAATTAGTAAAACATGGTAATCTTAGCAGTTTAAATTTCCCAATCTTCTTTAATTATCAGTAGCAGAGGGAAATTTTACCATCTTAATATTTCACTTTCACTAATTTTTCTCTGAACTTTTCTCTCAAGTCCTGCATCAGCCAATGAAAAGATATCGAGTAGGAAGGTACAG
>NW_028066512.1:0-387 GCF_054177405.1 Leptonychotes weddellii
GAGAGAGAGAGAGAGCACATGAGAGGGGGGAGGGTCAGAGGCAGAAGCAGGCTCCCTGCCGAGCAGGGAGCCCGATGCGGGACTCGATCCAGGGACTCCAGGATCATGACCTGAGCCGAAGGCAGTCGCTTAACCAACTGAGCCACCCAGGCGCCCGAGAGTTTTCTACATTGATCTTCCTACACTTTTGTGGCGCCACAGACAGAATAAATGTTTTTCCTAGCTGAGTTTACAGGAATGGCAATCTGGTTAGAAGAGGAAGTCAGAGGACATGCTTTAAAATAATTACGCTGTTCTCAGTTTCCTTAGCTGTAAAATGGGAATAACAATAGAACCTGTGCCACAGGGGAAAAAAAAATGAATACAGGAAAAGCACTCAAGACAGTG
>NW_028066513.1:0-387 GCF_054177405.1 Leptonychotes weddellii
GCAACATAAACTATGGTGGTTCTCAGATGTTAACCAGACACCAAGTCACCTGGAGGGCTTCTTAAAACTAACTGTCAGTCCCACCCAAGATGGGTGGAGTCAGCGGGTCAAGGGGTAGGTTCAAGAATTTGCATTTTTTTTTTTTTTAAAGATTTTATTTATTTATTTGAGAGAGAGAGAATGAGAGAGAGAGAGAGAGAGAGAGCACGAGAGGGAAGAGGGCAGAGGGAGAAGCAGACCCCCTGCTGAGCAGGGAGCCCGATGTGGGACTCGATCCCGGGACTCCAGGATCATGACCTGAGCCGAAGGCAGTCGCTTAACCAACTGAGCCACCCAGGCGCCCAAGAATTTGCATTTTTAACATGTTGCCACAGGAACCACACCTTG
>NW_028066514.1:0-387 GCF_054177405.1 Leptonychotes weddellii
GCCAGTGAGGCAGGGTCCGTCAGCTGGTGGAGGGGGCCGGAGGGGGCTGGAGGAAGGGCTTTCAGGAGGGAGAGGGATGCCAAGTACGCGAGAAGAGCGCACAGCTCAGCAGGTGCCCAGGAGCGCGAGAGGCAGATGTGCGAAGCTGGTGCTTGGGTCCCACCATAAAGAGGAGGTGGCAGAGGGATGGGGCAGGGAAGGCATTGTGTCCCGAGGAAGGGTCAGCGGGGAGCTTCTCCAGGAGAGGGATGAGGACGGACGGCGGAGCTTCTGGGGCTAACGGCTTCAGGGGAAGGACCTGCTTTTGGAACCAGCCAGTCCCTCCCTGGGTGTGAGTGTGGTGGTCGGGAGGGCACCCCAGCCTCCCTTCAAGGGCCCTGCAAGGGG
>NW_028066515.1:0-387 GCF_054177405.1 Leptonychotes weddellii
CACGTTCTGCATGGAGCACTGGGTGTTATGCACAAACAATGAATCATGGAACACTTCATCTAGAACTAATGATGTAATGTATGCGGATTAATATAAGAATAAAAAAAAAATCAATTGTATTTCTATACACTAGCAACTTCGACCTTTGGGCAAGTTACTTTAACATTCCTGAGCCACTAAATCCTCAATCAGAAAGTAAAATAAAGGCATCCATTCCATTTATAGTAACATCAAAAATAACAAATAGAACAAAGAAATGCAAGACCTTTACCCTGAAAACTATAAACATTATAGAAAGAAACTGAAGAACACTTGACTAAAATGGAAAGACATCTCATGTTCATGGACTGGAAAATTTAATATTGTTAGGATGGCAACATTTCCCAA
>NW_028066516.1:0-387 GCF_054177405.1 Leptonychotes weddellii
ACCGCTTCTTTCTGGTACCTCGAGGAGCTGGAGAACCCAGCAGATTCTCTCATAAACATACCAAGTTTTAACAGATGACGTTCAATTTGGCGATATAACAGCTTGAGGTGTGCCTTCTGTCATGCGTTTTCATCTAGGGACCTTAAAGTGTTGGCCAAACGCTAATAGACAAGAAAGATGGTTTTCCGGTTTCCGGTAAAGAAACAGATCACAAGTACAGAGCAGGCCAAGTGGGCTGTAGAAATATTCTTGTTCAGTCTCGCCACTTCCGATACCTCATTGACATCAAGGATTTCTATAACATATACCGAAAGGCTGTACTGATACAATGTTAGGAGCCTGCTCGACTTTGTATCGGGGGTGTTTACCGGGTACTGTACAACTCTA
>NW_028066517.1:0-8070 GCF_054177405.1 Leptonychotes weddellii
TAATAGTAAAAATGTGAAAACAGCCCAAATGTCCATCAACATACAAATGGGTAAATGAATTTTGATATATATATAGAATGGAATATTATTCAGCCACAGAAAGGAATGAAGTACTGATATACATGCTATAATGTGGATGAACCTCCAAAATATTATGCTAAATAAAAGAAGCCAGACACAAAGTCTCACATTTTATCATTCCATTTATACAAAACATCCAGAATAAACAAATCCATAGAGATAGAATGCAAATTGGTGGTTGCCAGGGGCTTGGGGGAGGGGGAGGAGTTAATGGGTAAGGAGTTTTTACTTTGGAGTAATGGAAATGTTTTGGAGTAAGAAGTGGTGGTTGCGCATCGTACATGTACTAAATGGCACTGAATTGTTCACTTTAAAATGGTTAGTTTTATGTTATATGAATTTCACCTCAACAAATTATTATTTTTAAAAAAGAAAAAGAGCTGGCCTCTGGCCCCATAAATGGGGAGGGAGTATAATAAAATTGCTTTCAGTGACTGGAAAGAATTATGAGGAAACTATCACTTACAAGAGAAAATCAGGTCTCAGTTAAGCTGAAGAGATAAAGAGATTATGAAAAGAGTCAGAGAGGACCTCAAAACTGAACTGGAGCTCTGCAAGATAAAGTGAAAGGGCCAGCAGAAAAGAGAACAGAGCAGGCAAAGTAGAGTGGGTGGAGGGATATAGGGGCTCTGCTGGAAGGTGGAGAGAAGCAAGAGCGGACAGCCACAGACTGAAGAGGCAGCATTTTGTTATTCAAGTAAGTATAATTTTTCTGTTCTAAAAAAGAATGAAAAACATTTCAGTTGTTCAGTTACAATAACCAGACTTAAATTTTTCACTGCCAATTCCAGCAAAGTAGGAATGTTGCTCTTACTAGAAATTATGGCATTTGTTCATAATTTTATTTTTAAACAACCCAAATTCGAAGCCAAGAAACCAAAGTTGTTCCCCAAAACTTTCAATTTTCATCAAGGAAATTTCATTTTTTCCTATACAATCTTAGTCCAAACTTTATTTTATTTTTTTTTTTTTAAGATTTTATTCATTTGTCAGAGAGAGACAGAGCACAAGCAGGGGGAGTGGCAGAGTGAGAAAGAAGAAGCAGGCTCCCGCTGAACAAGGAGCCCGATGCGGGACTCGATCCCAGGACCCTGGAATCAGAACCTGAGCCAAAGGCAAGCACTTAACCGACTGAGACACCCAGGGGTCCCTTAAGTCCAAACTTTAATTCAAGGCCTGTGTCCTACATGATCTGGCCTGCCTAGCTCAAGTTCAAATAATTCAATAGTTCAAAAAATTTTCCAAATGATTTTAAAAGTTAACTATTGGTTTCTCAAGGCCACAACGATAGCTGAATAGTACCAAGGAGGAAACCGTCTCCCTTTATAAAATGAGCTACCTTTAATAGCACTTAACAAAATACATTCCAGGGAGCTGTTCACGCATCTGTCTTCCCTATTACTCCGTACACCTCACAAGCAGGGCTGGGGTCTTAGAATATTTGTAGCTACTCAAATGTTAGATGCATGAATGGCAGCCTGTTGATAAAAATCAACTACATCAAAGATGAATTTTAAGGGAAATCATATTTTAAAGAAAACGTCAGAAATCAGTTAAGACAGGAAAACAAAAATGATGTCGTGGAAACAGAACTAAAGCAGATTTTTTACAAGTAAGTAACTGAGTGAACTCTGGCAATCAATTATTTAACCACTTTCTCTAGGCATCAATTTTCTCAACTATAAAACAAGAGAGTTAAACCAGATGATGTTAATGTCCCTCCCAGCCACAAAATTCTATTATTCTATGATATCATCTATGATTTCCAAATGTCAGCCAAACCTCTATTATACTCTATGATATCATCCAGTTTCTAAATGCTAGTCAAAACTTAAGTAAAAAATTTATTTAGCCAAGATAATCTAAGTTCTGAGTATAGTGTAATACATGAGCCAGAGGAAAAAAAAGCCAACATCACTTTCTATGCATAAAACCACTAAATACTCTATATTTTAATCAATGCTAAAAGAAAATAAATAAGGTGATCAATCTTATTTCAAATATTCCTGGTTTATGGAAACTAATAAGCTGAAATAGATACAATAAAATAATTTGTCCTTCAGAATCTAATAAATCTAGCTATGGTCAAATTATAACTAGAAAATTAGCTGAGACCTAATATTTAACTACACCATAAGACAAGGAATTTACAAATTAAATTAGACTATAGGAAAGGGGCATCTTTCCTCATAATTAAAAAAGAAAAAGCAAGGGTGCCTGGGTGGCTCAGTCAGTTAAGCATCTGCCTCCGGCTCAGGTCATGATCCCAAGGTCCTGGGATCAAGCCCCACATCAGACTCCCTGCTCAGTGGGGAGCCTGTTTCTCCCTCTCCCGCTCCCCCTGCTTGTGCTCTCTCACTCTCTCTCTCTCTCTCCGACAAAATAAAATCTTCAAAAAAAAAAAAAAGAAAAAGCACATAAATCTTCCATCTCTGTAACTGTTTAAACCATAATCTTATAGAATAAGATTTTTCATGTAATCCTCTACCAATTCATCATTTTCCTCCAATCTTTCTCCTACAACTTTAAGCATCTCCAAAGAACTCAAATGAGAGCATATACATGTACACACAGAGAGTATAAAAAGAATAAAAGTGAGCTTTGAAGAGAAAAACAGTATGCCTGATTGACAATAGAAGACAACAGGAAACATGCCCCCTCCCTCCACTCCCTTCCTCCAGGTTGCCTCCTCATCTCCTGCCTAAAACTGGCCTCCTTGAAGGAAAGGCAAGCAGGCCCACCCTCTTGGTCCCTGAGATGTATAGCTAAGGAGTTAACTTGAAGGAAGGGAATCTCCTGGTCCTCCCAAGGTACAATTCTCATCAAGGCATCTGCAATCACAGAGCACCTTTCCTTACTTTGCCCCTTCAGGAAGAAAACACGATAAGGTGGTCAAAATCAACAGTTTACTTAAAAAAACAATCCATTGAAGTAGCTATTTGTTACCACTGATTTAACAGATCAGAGGCTACAGGATGCAAAGATCCATTTACTAAGCATCTCTCTTCCCCATCTTCCAGAGATTACATTTCAGAAAGTAGATTTCAATGTAATTCCATGATCCCTGAAAATGGAAGCCCAAAGCTATCCATCATAAATACTGTGCTCAGGTTTCTCTCTCTAGTACCTGTGATGATATCACCTATGTGGAATCAAAAGTAGAGTAAGGTCACTTTTGATTTCAAATGGATGACTCAAATCATGACTGTCACCTTCCCCATCTGAAAATACTACAGTAGATGGATAAGAAATTATAAAGAGAGCTAGACACTAAAATAGAAGATAAAGAACAAGATTTTGGGTCTAATCAACATATTTGTCATCTAAAAAAAAAAAAATCCATAAAAGAATGCCCCCAAAGATGTGATTTGTGCCACAACTGCAGAGATGATAAAAGTGCTTCCCAAATCCTATCCAAGTAAAACAAGTGACAAAAACAACCCATAATCTCCAACACTACAGCATAATATATGAAGCATGCCCTGCCATAGTGCTACAATGTTCCAGTATCTGGTCAAAAGATACTCTGGAAAATAATTTGTCATTGGTTCCTGTCCTATCTGAAAACGAAAATAATCTGACCACCAGCTCAAACATGCATTGCAGGTACAGCTCTGTAATAGAGATGGAATAAGTTACCATTTTATGTGATCATCATTCAACTTACTTCATAGCCAACTCCTAATAGGAGCATGATCTCTGAACTCAGTCAGCCATGGAGGCCATTAGTAACTTAGAGTTGACTGTTATGTCCAGGGGCTCAAAGAACAATGGAGAACTCACAAACATCACTTCTCTCTGCCAGCAACTTGCATTGCAAAGTGCTAACCTGAAGTCCAGTTCCAAAGCTATATTCTCTTCTCAGGCAAGTCACTTAGCCCTCTGCTAGAAGTCAGTTCCATGAGGGCAGGGATATTTATTTGCTTTATTAAAATATTATCTATTTATTAAAATACATTAAGCCCCTAAAATAAGGCCTAGTAAACATTCAGTAAATAATTGTTTGGAGCATGAGTTTTAAGTGTTGCTAATAAAGACAATCAATCAACCAGGTTAATATCTAAGTGACCTCTCTTTCAAACATTCTATAATTTTAGTTTTCATCCAAAACCATGCAAATCTCCCACGAATAACTAAAATAAATTGTTTTGAGGATTATGTAGCACTTTCAGATACATTATACCAACTGTGGTAACAGACATCCTGTTGTAATTGAAAAGCATCTCGTCTTACATATGAAGAAACCAACACTTACACTGATTAAACACATATGCCATAAGATGAAATTAAAACTAAAAAATGCAGAATTCAGTACTGTCCCACACCACGTTATCTATATTCCCACATTTGTGTACATGTGCATGCACACATATACAAAACCATAAAACTTTTTTCTTTAAATTGGACTAAATTCTCTTTGACAAATAATTTAAGTTAGAAAAGATGCAAGCAATCATAAAGATAATCCTTGACTATTTCCACTTCTAGATAAGATAAAATAATAGGACCAGACTAACTCTCTTGTCTGAGATAGCCAAGACCCATACAAAATATGAGAGTTCAGAAAGACAAAGACAGCTAGCGTATGCAGGATGAAGTACCACAGAGGAGAAAGCAGCACAGAAAACCTTCAAGATCTGCAGATGGTTGCCCTCCAGTCTTCAGCTAAGTACTGACCAGAGGATGGACAAGGAAGCTGCACAAGGACAGAGAGAGGATAAAATGTTACAATCCTACTTACATAGGATCTAGAATATCACCTATTTCCACCAGCGAGACTGGAAAATCTCACGCTTCACACAGGTCACCAGAGAAAATACAAAAAGGGGTCTTAACTCAGTAGTGGGGAATAATTAGCCCTACACTGAGCATTGCTCCTGTCCTATCTAACAAGTCCGAAAAGCAAGATCAGAAGGACCAAACTGCTGCCAAGTAACTTAACTGAGTCCCAGAACAAAACCCAAGACTATTTATAGGAATACAAAAATATTCAGCACTTAACAGAGTAAAATTCATAATGCCTGTCATTCGCTCAAAAACTACCAGGCATGCCCTGCCTCCCCACCAAAAGGAAAATAAATAAATAAATAGATAGATAGATAGATAGATAGATAGATAGATAGGTGATAAATTGAAACCAATCCAGAACTGGCACAGATGTCAGAATTAGTAGACAAGAACATTTAAACAACTATTATAACTGTACTTCACATAGTCAAAAGTTAAGTAGAGACATGGAAGATATAAAAAGACACAAATCAATTTTCTAGAGGTGTAAACTACAATGTGTATGATGAAAAAATGCACTGGATAGAATTAACAGTAGCTTAAACACTTCCGAAGAAAAGATGAGAAATTGCACTTCCCAGCTTTTAATAATTGGAAAAGGCTTTTGCCAGAATCTCTTTTGAATACTTTCCATCCTTCAACTATCCTGCAGACCAACAGTCTGCTGGGAGCTGCTAGTCAAGCCTTGGGGTGGCCTTAGTGCAGTATATGGAAAAGACAGAATGTGATGGGTATAGTGATACTGATTTGTTTGTACAGAGTGTAGAGCTATGGAAGCCAAGATGGGGGACACCTTACCCAGAGAGAGGGGTACAAGGAACAGAGATGGGAAAATCAGGCAACCTCAAAGAAAATAAGGTATTAAAAACTAATTTATTTAAACTCCCATTCATAAATATAAGTAAGTCCAGCCCAACTCCCTTCTTGGGTAATAACTCAGCAGGCAATGGGAAATGATAAAGAGAATGATGACCCCGGGCGCCTGGGTGGCTCAGTCGTTTAGCGTCTGCCTTCGGCTCAGGTCATGATCCCAGGGTTCTGGGATCGAGTCCCACATCCGGCTCCCTGCTCTGCGGGAAGCCTGCTTCTCCCTCTCCCACTCCCCCTGCTTGTGTTCCTGCTCTCGCTATGTCTCTCTCTGTCAAATAAATAAATAAAATCTTTAAGAAAAAAAAAAGAGAATGATGACCCCCATAAGGCATAAGATAGTGAATCTTCCCTAAAAGAAGTATGATTTATTCATTCATTGAACTTTTACTGAATGTCTACTATATGCCAGATATTGTTTTAAGTGCTGGGGATATAGAATGGAACAATATAAAAGGTCTTTACTCAACTAGAACTAACTTTCATATAGGGGGAGACAGAAACAACAAAAGTATAACATGCTTAAAATAAAACAGGGTGATAAGAACAGAGCGGCACTGGGGGTCAACCCTAGGAAGGCAAGGCTCTCTGAGGCAGTGACGTTGTAAGCTGGATCTGTAAGGCTCCAGTCCTGTAAGGACCTGGGGAAAGTATGTGAGGCAAAGCAACCATCAAATGCAGACCCTAGGGTGAGAAAGAGCTTGGCACCAGAGGAACTAAACACATGGGAAGTGAAGGGGGATAAAAGAGGAAAGAGGTGGCAGGCAAGAGTCTCCATATAAACATTTTTCTATAAATCAGAAAGATGTGAACAGCATAGATACTTGATATTTATGAACTGTTAATTTCTTAGGCGTGGTAATGGTTATTATAAATTTTTAAGTCCCTATCTTTTAGAGATACATACTAAAAAGTTTTTGCAAAATTATGTGTCTGAGTTTGCTTCAAATAATCCAAGTGGGGAATCAGGGCAGTGAGAGCAAAGGAGTAGACTGGGGAGTGGAGAGATACAGACCAAAAAAAAAAAAAGGCCATTAGTTGATAGTTGTTGAAGCTGAATGATGGGTACCATAGGTTCATTATATTATTCTATTTTTGAATCTGTGAGCTTTTTCAAAATAAATACATTTTTTTAAAAGATTTTATTTATTTATTTGACAGAAAGAGACACAGCAAGAGAGGGAACACAAGCAGGGGGAGTGGGAGAGGGAGAAGCAGGCTCTCTGCTGAGCAGAGAGCCCCATGCGGAGCTCGATCCCAGGACCCTGGGATCATGACCTGGGCCGAAGGCAGACGCTTAATGACTGAGCCACCCAGGCGTCCCCAAAATAAATACGTTTTTTTTTAAAGATTTTATTTATTTATTTGAGAGAGAGACTGAGAGAGAGAGAGAGCATGAGAGGGGGGAGGGTCAGAGGGAGAAGCAGACTCCCCGCCGAGCAGGGAGCCCTATGCGGGACTCGATCCAGGGACTCCAGGATCATGACCTGAGCCGAAGGCAGTCGCTTAACCAACTGAGCCACCCAGGCGCCCAAAATAAATACATTTTTAAAGGCAAATTTATTTAAAATAAATCAGGGGATCTTTGGGGGGTGGTAAATTTATCCTATATGATACGATGGTGGATACATGACACTATACATCTGTCAAAAGTCATATAACACAATTAAGTGAACCCTGATGTATGCAAATCTTTAAAAATTCATGTAGGAGGTCAGGGAATACCAGGATGAAATACAGAATGTAATATGCCCCCTTCCAGAACCAGCTTTTGTGGGACACAAGATGCATCCATAAGCTTTCATCAGAGGTCCCTACAAAGCTCCCAAAGTCTAAGTCAGCAAAGTACACAAAACATAATATGGTTGGGTAGCCATGACTTTGTCTAGGGAAAGGCCAGAAAACTTCCACAAAATAAGGTTGAGAATCACTGATATTTCTTTTGGCAGCACTTCCTAGCTGATAACTGATTACTATTGCTTGTAAACCTAATGGTAATATCTCACTGCCATCATTTGCTTTCCTTGCAAGGATATTACTACACAGCCATTACCACAAGCAAATAATAAATACCACCAGTGAATTTTACAACGCTGAAAAAGAGTTGTGAGAGATATCTCCCCCACCCCCCCAAAAAAGGCAAGGTGGTAATCCTTTTACAATACCATATTTCTTTTTTTTTTTTTTTTTAAAGATTTTATTTATTTGACAGAGAAAGACACAGCGAGAGAGGGAACACAAACGGGGAGTGGGAGAGGGAGAAGCAGACTCCCTGCCGAGCAGGGAGCCCGATGCGGGACTCGATCCAGGGACTCCAGGATCATGACCTGAGCC
>NW_028066518.1:0-387 GCF_054177405.1 Leptonychotes weddellii
CCCATACTCACTGTGAGTACCTATATGGATACGGGTCACACTCTAGGCCTAATGAGATTCATACTAAAACAATTCTAAAGAGTTGTTTTTTTTTTTTAAGATTTTATTTATTTATTTGTGAGAGAGAGAGCAGGAGCAGGGGGGAGGGGTGGAGAGAGAGGGAGAAGCAGAGTCTCCGCTGAGCAGGGAGCCCAACGTGGGGCTTGATCCCAGGATGCCAGGATCACGACCCGAGCCGAAGGCAGACGCTTAACTGACTGAGCCACCCAGGCACCCTGAAAACAATTCTAAAGAATGCAGAGGAGATAGGAACACCAGCCAGTAAACCTTCGATGGCATTTACATTGTATAGACTACGTGAGGAAATGCTGTAAATGTTGTGGATTC
>NW_028066519.1:0-387 GCF_054177405.1 Leptonychotes weddellii
TATAGTCCTTGGTTCCCAATTTCCAAAATGATAAGGAATGCTTGATGAAAATCCCTGAGCACACAGACCCTCCTTCCCAAATGACAGGACAGCTGATAAGCGGGAACACTGAGCCAGTTCCCCTGAAACTTTTGTCATTAGAGAAGGGTCTAAAAGATACTAATGGAGAATAGATATATAAGAGAATTAAAAAAAAAAAGTACCTTGAAATTTTGAGGAGTCAAAAACTTAGAGGGAGGGGCGCCTGGGTGGCTCAGTCGTTAAGCGTCTGCCTTCGGCTCAGGTCGTGATCTCAGGGTCCTGGGATCGAGCCCCGCATTGGGCTCCCTGCTCCGCGGGAAGCCTGCTTCTCCCTCTCCCACTCCCCCTGCTTGTGTTCCCTCTCTC
>NW_028066520.1:0-387 GCF_054177405.1 Leptonychotes weddellii
CTGCTCAAAATAAAGCTGTTACCTTTCTAGCCCTGTCCGCCATGGTGCTTAGCAGCCAGGGATGCATGGTCTCAGACATGTTTACCAAGTAAAACACTGACTTGAGGGGCGCCTGGGTGGCTCAGTCATTAAGCGTCTGCCTTCGGCTCAGGTCATGATCCCAGGGTCCTGGGATCGAGCCCCGCATCGGGCTCCCTGCGCACCGGGGAGTCTACTTCTCCCTCTCCCACTCCCCCTGCTTGTATTCCCTCTCTCGCTGTGTCTCTCTCTGTCAAATAAATAAATAAAATCTTTTAAAAAATAAATAAATAAAGTCTAGAAAAGAAAAGAGAACCGATTCTCCCCTAGAGCCTCTAGACTGAACCAATCTTGCTAACACCTTGATTT
>NW_028066521.1:0-387 GCF_054177405.1 Leptonychotes weddellii
GGGCGCCTGGGTGGCTCAGTCGGTTAAGCGACTGCCTTCGGCTCAGGTCATGATCCTGGAGTCCCTGGATCGAGTCCCGCATCGGGCTCCCTGCTCGGCGGGGAGTCTGCTTCTCCCTCTGACCCTCCCCCCTCTCATGTGCTCTCTCTCTCTCTCTCATTCTGTCTCAAATAAATAAATAAAATCTTAAAAAAAAAAATATGGAACCATATTATAATTCTTTATGAGAGTTGTATCTGGTTTCCAGCTAGCATCACTCCCATCCTCACAAGAAAAACGTTGATTAAACAGAATATAAGCAACCATTCTTTGATCCATTAGAGAACTGAGGTCACAGGGCAAACCGTCATACTGGAAACTGTAGAGACAGGTGGTTGAGAATCACAG
>NW_028066522.1:0-387 GCF_054177405.1 Leptonychotes weddellii
GGAACACCTTGGCCAGGGGATTTTACACTGTGTCTGCTCATGAGCGGCATGAGCCGAAGATGGAAAGGTAGCGTCATTTGCCTACAATGTACCTGGTCTTGGGCAAAGTGGGCATCATTATAGCCATTTCACAGACATGGAGACAGAGGTTCAGAGAAGTCAAAGAATTTGCTGAACCTAGCTAAAAGAGAACCAAGAACTTAGGTCAAAAGCTCCCCGTCTGAGCCTCACAATCCCCATGCCACTTGGGTGGGGAAAGTACATTTTCTGGTCCCTTTTAGTGGCTTATCAAGAGCGGGACAACTGAAGATAGGGTTTTAAAAATTTCAGTTGTGGAGGGAAAAGTACCTAGAAATAGCTCCTTTGGTGTCCAAGAAACCTCGAATT
>NW_028066523.1:0-387 GCF_054177405.1 Leptonychotes weddellii
ACATTCCAGTTCTGCTATTTAGTAATTAAATGACCTTAACCCAGTAACTTCATCCCCTTTTGCCTGTTTTCTTTTCTCTAAAATGGAAATGCTACCTCATATGTAGCTGTGAGGATTAGTACAAATATATTTGACCTCCCTGGAATTCCTTCTTTACCCTCAGAGCCCTTTGTTATGGGATGTAGATAGGTTGCTGTAACGATTGGGGTTCATTGATAGAGCATAGAATCTACTCCAGCTGGGGGTGCCTGGGTGGCTCAGTCGTTAAGCGTCTGCCTTCGACTCAGGTCATGATCCCAGGCTCCTGGGATCGAGCCCCACATCGGGCTCTCTGCTCAGCGGGAAGCCTGCTTCTCCCTCTCCCGCTCCCCCTGCTTGTGTTCCCTC
>NW_028066524.1:0-387 GCF_054177405.1 Leptonychotes weddellii
ATTCTTGGAGGCCCCCTTGGGAATGGCTCCCTTGGAAGGGCAGGGTGTGGATTTCCGATTCTCCTGCTTCCCAAGCAGTTCCTGCCCCAGAACACATGGGGGAGGAAGGGCATGGAAAGCAAATTGAGCAGATATTCCCAGATGAAGTCAAATCTTTCACAGAATTGGGAGTTAGTGTTCATGCATGACTTTAATTATGGTCAAAGAGAAGAGGCTTGTTGAGCCACATGGCTGAGGAGCGGCTACCCCACATTTCAAGTCTGGTCAGCAAAGCAAAATTACAGTGGGCAACCTTACTTAGAGTTGGCTTTCTGAGCTGAGAAAGGCAAATATATCTCACTAGCTCTGGACTGGCCTGAACCAGTTTTTCTCCCTAAGTACCATTTT
>NW_028066525.1:0-387 GCF_054177405.1 Leptonychotes weddellii
GCTGCTCAGGGTTTCCACCCTGGGGGTTGCAGTTCACCGTTGGGATCCCGGCGCACCAGGTTTTCTGTCTGGGGGGCTGCGTTTCGCGTCCGCGCTACTCCGCCAGTCTGGTTTTCCACCCCCGGGACTGCTCTAAAGTCCTTTCCCGATGCTACTGGTCTGCGAGTCTGTGCCCCGTCCGCAGTGCACGAGGCTGTCACTCACCAGCAGTGTAGGATCCCCATGGCCAGGCACCCTCCCGCCGCCGTTTATCCTCTGATATCTGCCTGCAGAATCACGGCTCCCTGCTTCGTACCTCAAAACCAACCGCCTGTGATATTCTGTTTGTAGAGATCCAGATCTTCTTACATCTCAGGCTGATTTTGTGGGTGCTCAGAGTGGTCTGGT
>NW_028066526.1:0-387 GCF_054177405.1 Leptonychotes weddellii
CACTATGTAAAACAAAATACCTTAAGCTTATTAAGAAATAGCATTTAATGAAATTTATCGCTTAATTGATATAAATATGAGAAGGAATAATAGTGAATTAGTCTTCAGCTATTATCAACTTAAACTCCTAACAATCTACATACAATTATAATATAGTAGATAGGTATTTAGCATTCATATCCATAGTTTATTCATTGTGATCATTGTAGTGTATGTGCAAGCATGTGCAAGCAGTTTGGTTATGAGTCTAAATGAAAGAAAGCTATGAAATGTGAACAAGTCTATCAACTTCAAGTTTCTTATTACAGAATAGAGCTTGTTCCAGACATTGAAACAATTCAAAAGTTAGCAAGATGACAAAAACACAGTTAAAACTCAGCTTTTTAG
>NW_028066527.1:0-387 GCF_054177405.1 Leptonychotes weddellii
TGATGGCATTACCTTTGTGCTTAAAATATGAAGAGTGACTCACAAGACGTACTGAACACATGAACTGTGCACATGATGTCCGTGAAAAGTGGAAGTCACGTTATAGTCATGGTTCCATACTTGTGCCAGCACACACCAACACAGACACACACCAACACACACACACCAACACACACCAACACAGACACACACCAACACAGACACACCAACACACACACACCAACACAGACACACACCAACACACACACACCAACACACACCAACACAGACACACACCAACACATACACACCAACACACACACACCAACACACACACACCAACACACACACACCAACACACACACACACACCAACATACACACACACACCAACACACACACACCAACA